>NW_013665811.1:257208-264043 GCF_000517525.1 Limulus polyphemus | reverse complement strand
TCATAAATAATATTCAACGTTAAACTGGTACACAATTAAAAATATTTTATTTAGGCCTATCTATTTTGAAGGCCATAGATGGGCCTAAATAAAATGTTTTTAATTGTGTACTAGTTTAACGTTGAATATTATTTATGAGTTTGAGCTTTTATTCGACACACACAAGCTCTTAGCAGGCAAAACAAAATCGTCAACATTTTATTTTGAATGAAACCTTCTCGAGTGCCTAATTAGAAAAAGTCAAGCAGTTGAGTTAATCAACAGTAATCTCAGCTGGATCTTTTTTCTGATAGCTAGCTAACAACCGGTAAAAAAGTGTGAGTACATTCATTCAACATGGACATATTCAAGATGGCGGCACCCATACAACGTTTGTATGGAGCGTCTGTTTTTTCAGAATAGAGTGAAAACATCTTGAATATTTTTTCTCCTTTCCAAGTAAACGGATATTTTAAATATTAGTAATTTTCTCTCTCTTTAATATAAATATTTTTAGAATAAGAAATCACAAGTACAGAAAAATAAACACTTTTGTAAGTTGTGTTTTAGAATTAAATATCCATTTAAACTTGAGAGCTTTCTAAATGCTAGTTTTTACTTGTACGAATAAACTTTAGATATGAATGACAAATAGCATTACATTACTATTTTATGTGAAAAAACAACAACAACTATAATTCTACTTCGTGAAGTGCTTGGCTTTTAAACCACTAAAATAGAGAGAAGCGAAGGTGCGGATAAATCAACCCAGGAGCCCACCCGTCTCTTCCCGTTTTTCCTTTTTTTTACCTTAATCATGTGTCAACACGTTCACCATGTTCATTTTCAAATGATGAACGCCTATATGTCGAATTCATACCAACTAATAATAATCCTGGTAGAAAATGGAACATCTCCTGGAGTTTTGTTTTCATTTTCACGTTTTTTGAAAATATACTAATATTCTTTACCCACATCATTGGGAAGTGTATTAAACTATTCAGGCGTGATGCAAAGCAAGACATGAAACAAGAACAAACGCTAAAATAGATAAGGACGTGTGAGCATTATATAAGAAGCATGTTCATAAGGTAATACACGAACAGTTTTCTCTAACCATAAATGAAGGTCACACAATTACTACAAGTTTTACCTGTGGTAAACTGCCACATTTTACACGAGACTGATAGTTTCTGGGATAGCATTTGATTGACCTTTATATCATGACATGTCAGGTAACAAATAGCCCCAATATGTCTAAATACCCTATATCAGCAACTTTTCGATATTACACACCTACATCCCAACAATAGGGGAAATCAGGACTTCTGACTCTCTATCACACACACACATATACATACAAGTATACACAAAACAACGCGAACGTTTCATCACAACAAAGTCGGTCATATTTTGCCAATAATGGTCAGCATACATCCAAATAATGTATGTGCCGTGATAAACAGTAGCATATGCTGTTATTATCATGTAAGACTGTAAGGGTAACAGAAAACATACAAGCAATATATCTGGTATTATACCATCTCACTCACGAAAAGCTTCTCCATTATTACACGCACACCTTTCGTGGATTTTAATTTTTTGCTTTTAGTTAGGTCTAGGTAAAGCCTTATTATTACTGTACCAGTAAGGTCTAGGTAAAGCCTTATTATTACTGTACCAGTAAGGTCTAGGTAAAGCATTATTATTACTGTACCAGTTAGATCTAGGTAAAGCCTTATTATTACTGTACCAGTAAGGTCTAGGTAAAGCCTTATTATTACTGTACCAGTAAGGTCTAGGTAAAGCTGCTTTACCTAGACCTTACTGGTACAGTAATAATAAGGCTTTACCTAGACCTTACTGGTACAGTAATAATAAGGCTTTACCTAGACCTAACTGGTACAGTAATAATAAGGCTTTACCTAGACCTTACTGGTACAGTAATAATAAGGCTTTACCTAGACCTAACTGGTACAGTAATAATAATTTATTATTACTGTACCAGTTAGGTCTAGGTAAAGCCTTATTATTACTGTACCAGTTAGGTCTAGGTAAAGCCTTATTATTACTGTACCAGTAAGGTCAAGGTAAAGCCTTATTATTACTGTATAACATACATTCAAATTATGACTTTTTTTTACTAATATAGAGAGGCTTATAATATTTATGGCTCATTTCGTGTAACTCGCACAGAAAATATCTAAAAACATCCTGAACAATAATATTTACCTCACGTAGAACATGCACACAAAATTCACGAACCGTCACATTTAACTCACACAAAACATAAATCATGAACTTTCATATTTGACTCACGCAGATCACACAAAAATCACGAACCGTCACGTTTAAACCATGCAGAACATACAAACAGAAATCATGAACAGTCAGTCACTTTCAACCCATACATGCAAGACACACACAAGATTTTATAGTAAATTTTAAAATCGTATACGTTCTATAAAATTATGAAACTTTTAAGCTCTTTTATAATGGCACAGACACACGACAAGTTTGTCTTACAAATAATAAGAAAAACATAAACCTATTCGTTAATCATGTCACAACATGTGTGTTTATGTACCAGGAAAACAGATGTTTCTTAACCATTCGCTAATTATACAATAAATTATAGATTGTTAAACAGAGTAACGCTATAATTTTTCTACAGTATTTTGATAAAAAGTTCCACGATTTCTCCAAATTCAAACTTAATTTTTGTGACACGTGTTTACACCAGCCGCACTACACTTTGCCAAAGGGGCGCGAGAGAGCGTTTCATCTCTGTTGATAAGATCTACATCCATATTCTGCAAACACGGTTACTGTAGTTAGTCCATAAAAAAGTACAAACAGTATTTTAAGCCCACCTACAAAATGTAATGAAAAAACAATAAACCACTCAATAAAAATGAAAAGAAAAACTTTATTTTAATTTGAAATGCTGAATTTAAAAAAAACGGACTGTTCATATATTAATTTTTAACCGAATAAAAATACAGATCGCGTAACAACATTTGCAAATTTACAGATAATCATCGATTCCTGTTAGGACATTTCCTGAATCCAATCCCTACTTAAAATGTTTCCTGAATCCAATCCGTATACGTTTTGGGCAACGCTTTTCCTTGCTATAACTCGACTCGTAATCCCGATGTCGTGGGTTCGAATCTTCTCCCCGTATATGCTTGCCCTTTCAATTGTGGAGACGTTATAATGTTAAGGTCAATCCCACTATTCATTGGTAAATAGTAGCCTAAGAGTTGGCAATGAGTGCTGTTAACTAGCTGCCTTCCCTTTAGTATTTCGCTTCAAAATTGGGGACGGTTAGCGTAGATAACTCCCGAGTAGCTTTACGCGAAATTCAAAACTAACAAACAAATCCTTACCATAAACGGTCACACGCAGATTTTCCCCGTTAACATACACAAAGAGCTATACTGAGATTCTAATAAACCGTACTACATTAAAGTGTGCAACAATCGCACTCTGGCCATATGAACAAGGCTTAGATATAGCAGTAATTTACCTTCTATAAGTGCGCTACACTTTGCGTATTTTACTGACTTTACAGAACCATTACATGTAATCTAGCATACACGGATTTTATTTTCATTAACCCTGCAAAACTAAAACGTGAAGCTTAATCGAACGGCAAATAACAAGTAAATATGCTATTGTTTCAATAAAAAAACTTCCAGTTGGAAAAAAACAAACGAACAATAGCATTACATAAGCTATCTGTTAAAATACTTGTGAACAACAATGTTATCCTGAATAAAGTTTTAAAATTTAATTTTTAACCGTCTATTCACTGTCGTTGTAGGTGTTGGGTTAGAATTTTACAAGTTTACAGAGATAGTTATAAGTTGGCGGCTAAACACCAAAGTTGTGAAGCCTAAGACTTAGCAAGTAGGTCTACGCTAAACGGCAATAGAACTGGAAAAACTGTACAAATCCAGTAGCATAATGAAACAGGAGGAACGACACTGGTGACTGAATCTGTCACATGCTCCAAAGCTGACCTATACCATCAGTGGAAATAAAAACAAGAAAAAACCTTGAGCACTGGCAGTCTGAGGACTGAAACACACACGAGCAGTGCGCCAATAAACTAAGTCAACGATAGGTAGTCGTAGACGCAGCTAGCCGCGATCTTTTCTAACCTCACTTCTTTTATTCAACACTAAGACAAGGAACGAACAACAAAAGAGACATCCAAACCTGTTGTGGAATTCAGTCCGTTACTACTTGTCATGACTCGGCTCCAACTGGGACGCACGGGATGCTCCGGTGCGCACAATATGACGCGATCGTGCCGAGAGTCTAGGAAATCGGACGATGAGAAACAACGTACACCTTACTCTTGACGACTACTGTAACTAGTCTGACCGCAAGCGCGCTCCCGTCAGACAGGACCAGCCTTCTTACAGGTCGCTCCCCCTCAAGGCTATCTGCATGCTAGCCATAATTAATTCTCGAGATTTTCTTCTCAACCAATGGTAGCGCGCGTACGAGCAAACAGGACTTGGCCTTTATTGGTCACAATTATTTTGGGCTGCACACTCCCCGCTTCATCAACACAATGACGACGCGCACTAGCACAGGCGTGAAAACAAAGGCGCTCCATGAGAAGTGCTGATTCATTTGCTCTCCCCAGAATTAACTTCTCTCATTAAATGAATTCATTGAAACCCTGACAAAGTTTCTACCTCTGCGCTAAACCGCTATCCCGTTCCAGTCAACGAACATATTTAGTCAACCAAGAAATCTGTTCCACGACAACGCATCACTGCCTTGCCTTATCAAAAATAGCCGTGTCTAAAGGTACAAATGGGAGCCAGAGAGGGAGGGAAAAAAAAACAACAATCGGCTATCAAACTCTGCAATCCCTTCTTGTGACAAGCGGACGTGCAATTAAAATGCAAATCGCACCCCTTGTTTAACTGTCTGGCGTTTGAAGTACAAAGCTTACCCAAATCCAGTCGCTTAGCACCTCCACGAAGTTATGAATAGGTTCAAATTAGTCACTGCGAGAGGGGGAAAGTGACGCGTCTACGCCGCGCGCAGTGGGCGCTCGCTGCTGAAATTAAGACTGATTCAACTTTTGTCCATAATACACCATTGCGAGTGAGTAACGAGATAAAGGGGTGAACACAAGATTTAGGATCAAATTTCTGTGCTAACCTGGTACAGCAATCGACAATTTCTTCTCCAAGGTCCTGATGAGTTCAGAAATCCACACTCATAAATAAAATCCCAGGTCCAATCAAACATCGCTGACCCCCTTTTTTATGTTTCTTCACCAGGCAATGCTAGTCCGCCTGTCGGTAATCTCGTGCATGCTGCGATCACTTGAGTATGCTGCCAGTTATGAAAAAGCTGACACCTTTATGGATCGCTGAGGCACGGCTGCCATCTATTGTCTCACTAACGGACCAATTCAGCGCATGTGCGAAACATGCATGCCATGCACGATAAGCGAAAAATGGTAATACGCACACGATTTGCTCATCTCATTCTATCATCTGCGCCCAAGTACGCTTTGGAAAGAAAAAAATGCAAGAAGTCCTTGCGCATGTAGACTGCTGGATGTTTACATTGATCCTTTTATATAATAAGAGTACGCAGGTTTATAGAGCAGATTAATGCGCAATGTTTCACACACATCGGGAGGGGAGGGGAGAAGTTTAAGATATTCCTTGTGGAATTTAGAGTACAAGCGCAGTTATATGTTGAAATCTTTATGGAAAACGTCAGCATGAATCTTTGAGCGATTTAAGGCCCATTACTTGCCCTTTTCCAAGGCTGGAGTTTTTGTATTGTTATTTTTCATAATTATGTACGTCGCAAGTACATGCAGAGTTTGTTTATTCTAATACGTCTAACGTTTTAACATTAAAGGGAAGATGTTATTAACACTGTTTTTAAAGTTAGGTTATAACTATTTTTAAGATATATTCCTTACAATGTTACAAAAAAACACTCTCCTAGCCTTGATATATGCTTTATAAGATAACAAGAAACACTCTCCTAGCTTTGATATATGCTTTACAAGATAACACTCTCCTAGCTTTGATATATGCTTTACAAGATAACACTCTCCTAGCTTTGATATATGCTTTATAAGATAACAAGAAAACACTCTCCTAGCTTTGATATATGCTTTACAAGATAACAAGAAAACACTCTCCTAGCCTTAATATATGCTTTACAAGATAACAAGAGAACACTCTCCTAGCCTTAATATGTGCTTTACAAGATAACAAGAAAACACTCTCCTAGCCTTAATATATGCTTTACAAGGTAACAAGAGAACACTCTCCTAGCCTTGATGGAGTTTTGAATTATCAATAAGGGTGAACATTTTGGAAATGTTTGAATGGTCACTGAAAGCAGAAATATTACTGGGAGAGTCGCTAGCAGCGAGAGTACCCAAATGATGACCTAGAGCAGAGTGGTTACAGAAGCTTTTTTTAATTATTACTGAAGCATTTTAGCAGCCCTTCTGGTAGAGGCTACTACATGTTTGTTTTAATATCCTCCCACTACTCCATAACTACACGGCTTGCTCACATTCTTTCATACAGCTCTTCCCAGTGAAGCATCATTCCAGCTTTATATTACCAGAGTTGGTTGTACTAGAAAAACATCAGTGTTTCACTTGACACCTAAAAGAATCTGTGAAAGAGTCCACCCTTCATTTTCGAACAGGGGCATGCAAGGTGGGCTATAACGAAATTCCGTAAAAAGTAGTAGTATCCTCAGCATCTTTATTGGGGTGCTCCCTATGACCTACCTCGTATAAAGAGGTGAATTTAAAAAATGGCCTTTCATGCTGGGTTACCAGTCA
>NW_013665811.1:232357-256348 GCF_000517525.1 Limulus polyphemus | reverse complement strand
ACACACACACACACACACACACACACATATATATATATATATATCACTCACATCAGGTGAAGCTTGCTGAACAAGAATGACAAAATACATTATTATAAACCTAATGAATTACAATTCGACGACTCATTGTATGCCTGACAAAAATTACATCGATAATGGTGTAATGATATACTGTACATCTAGAACATGTTACTTCAACACTTTTAATGGGGAGCTCTATATGTATTAATAGATACATCAACAAAGTTCTGATACACTGATCGTCTCGTACGTTCGTTTCCCTGTGGTGGACAGAGCACAAATAGCCCATTCTGTGGCTTTGCGCTGAAACAAATACATCTCTTAACATTAAAAACATCAAACTTTGATGATATACTTTGTATATGGTAATCGTTAAAACAAACACATTGTGATGATGTATTCTTTACATCTGGTAAAAAAAAAAGCAAAAACATATTTCTCTTTTTTTGGGGGGGGGGGGAGAATTATCATATCAGCAGTTTTTCACTGAAAAACAACCAAATAACGATGATTCGTCGATGTAAGCTATATCTACTGTAACCTGTAGTCACATCAACAATGCTTAGCTCACGTACGGTACCTACTGCAACCACTAGTCACGTCAACAATGTTTAGCTGATATAAGCTGTCTATTGTAAGCAGCAGTCACATCGACAACGTTTCGCTGGCCCAAAGTGAAATACTGCGAGTGACAGTCTGATCAGTAATGATTCAAGCGTGGTGGCGGTTGTCCGTGAGCGAGAAATAGACACATGGTCAAACTTGGCTAAACGAAGCTCAGATGAAAAACCAAGCTCGTAAAGTTTCCTAAACACAAAATACTATAATGAGTTTAAACATAGTCTTAGAAGAATATTTTCACGAAAGCAATAATTTTAAGTAAACATTTAACTTAGTTCATAACAATATAATGTTAAAGTTATTGTAACTGACTGAACTAATTTAAATATTCATTATTATCAATTACTAAAAAGTCTATAACACTAGATAACGAATTACAGGGTCTGCCAAGACTTTTCCATTAAATATTGGGTTACAGAAACTTTTGAAGAAAAAAGTATTTCACTGAAAACTTTGCTACAAGCCTAAGAAGGTTGCTTCTATGGTTTAAAATTCGTTTATAAGACATGCAATACTGTGACGAAGGGTGTTTTTATGGTTCAAATTCGTTTATAAGATATGCAATACGGTGACGAAGGGTGTTTTTATGGTTCAAATTCGTTTATAAGACATGCAATACGGTGACGAAGGGTGTTTTTATGGTTCAAATTCGTTTATAAGACATGCAATACGGTGACGAAGGGTGCTTCTATGGTTAAAATTCGTTTATAAGATATGCAATACGGTGACGAAGGGTGCTTCTATGGTTAAAATTCGTTTATAAGACATGCAATACGGTGACGAAGGGTGTTTTTATGGTTAAAATTCGTTTATAAGACATGCAATACGGTGACGAAGGGTGTTTTTATGGTTAAAATTCGTTTATAAGACATGCAATACGGTGACGAAGGGTGCTTCTATGGTTAAAATTCATTTATATGGCAAACAATACTGTGTTACGATTAAGATTAAAGCGGGTGTTTCCAATTAAATGAGTTAAAGAAAAATGATGTTGTTATCAAAAATATTTGTGACAAACTAAGAAATTTAGTTGCTAGCTTAAAAATACTGAGTAATCAGATGAGGGGGGGAAGTATTCCCAGTTAAACTATGTAGTTACATAAATAAACAAAGATGTCTCCATATAAAACGTTTGTGACTGAACTAAGATACTATATTACAAAACAATGAACATGTTTCTACAGTGGGTTCTACTGTGGATTTTGAAGAAAACATTTATAGATTAGTACACTATTAATATATTTAGCAACTCTTGAAAGAAGAACACCTGCATTAACAACACCACAAACGGACTTTCACTTCCTCTATTTTTAACAATGAACGATGGAAAATAGTAACTCGCAAACTACCAATAACATTATGTTCGTTTCAGGTGGTTTTTCGTGGTTTACTTACTTGTTACAGTTTTTGGGCAACTCTTTGTTAACCAGATAGTATGCATGATCCAGTTATACGACAGCTTACATGATAAGACAGCTTAAGATCAGCATTTCTGCGAAAAGAGCACAAACGCAAATAAATGTAAAAGATAAATCGCGGTCTTTCCTATTCCCCCCGCTTTAATTACCCATAATTTTACCTGCTATGTTAGGGTGGGAACAGTCATCTACTCTTAAATTTTTTGCTACTCTTCTGTAGGGAATAACAACAAAAATACGGGCTTCGACACCACTACTAAATAATTAACACAGGGGAAAAACCAAGTACAACATAAGAGTAGCAGTAGTAGGCTATGGCTATAATAACATCACTCAACTGAAACTGCACTATATACATGACTGCTATACTTCCCAGGGTTTAAGGCGACACTGTTTGGATTAATGGATGGAGGAGTTTGGGGCTGGAAATGGGCGTGACTTTTCCCGTTAGAGTGTGATACTTCACATTTTATCTGACATATTATAAACATTCTTTAAACGCACTGAAGATGAAAAGATAAAAACCCTCTCTCTCTCCTAAGAAGGAATGGGTCCCGTTAGAAGGTATACAGCAGTATAAAGCTTTAGATATTTTGCGAAACCTACGGAGTTATGTCATCTGTTTAAGTGAATTTGTTCTTATCTTACCCCACCCTCAAGCCTAGAGGGACACATGGGTCAGGTGTTTTGAGAGATCTGCAGCTAGGGCAGTCAGGGGATCTGCAGGAGACTGAACGCTTGCGAACCTCACTGTCAATGCTAACAGCTGGAAGGGGTATTCAACAAGAGGGAGGGAGGACATGGGGGATAGACTATAGAAAAAAAAATACACAAAAAACATGACAGTACATGCCGCGGGTGTAAGAGCTGGCGCCTGTGGACCACAGCAGAAACGGAACCTGTGGTTGCATTCTGCTATCCATCCATTACTCCCACGTTCCGTCAGGGTTATCAGTGATGCCCCTAGAAATGATGGAGACATTTGTAAGGTTTGTTAAGCAAAAATAATGTATTGGTCAACTGAGAGGAGGGGGGGGGGGTTAGTGTCAGTATACGACACCAAAGGAAGACTGGTTAATGTTATTCGGCGTAATACTTCCCTATGTCACATGAAGGAAGACTGGTTAATGTTATTCAGCGTAATACTTCCCTATGTCGCATGAAGGAAGACTGGTTAATGTTATTCAGCGTAATACTTCCCTATGTCACATGAAATCTACAGAAACGTTGAGAGGCTTAATAAATGCGAGGTTTTTGCAACTTTGAAATAACGATGCACTTCAGTATATATGTACATATACTACAGTGCATCGTTATATATATATATATATTTAGATTGCTGCACCTCTCTTAAACAAAGTAGCGTGACTTGTAAACATTAACTTAATATTAAACTATTTTATTTCGTCCCATATGCGAGCTTAAGTTACACGCTTTATGCACAATGTAAAAACAGTATTCCATAAAGCAATCAATTTAGTTGATTAAGCTCTGATGATGTTTTTTTTTGGTACATTAGTAAAACCTATATAAATAATACATAAGATAAATGATTAATCATAAAATGTAGGGATGTTATCTAAAAACAAAAAACAATGCACGGAATGTCGATACTTGGATCGATTAAAACTCGTACTACTCTCTCGTCTGCTTCAAAAAAAAATGGCAATACTATTATAATGCGTTGTCAATTTCATTTACTATAATAATGCATTGTTAATTTCATTAAAGTGACATTGCTTGCTTAAACAAAGCGACCGGATTATATAATATCTTGTTATTGAAAGTTGCATGAGAATAAGTTAGTGTGTTTAATGAAATTGGCATGTCTATATATTTTCAGTTTAATAAAAGTAGAATGACTACATGTTTTCCTTTTCAGTGAAAATAGGCTGGTTTATTGCACGATTAAAATTAAATTCATGACAATATAACTGCTTATCTTGTCTATTTCAAGACACTAAGAAAAGCTCGAAATTACACAGCTGTATCGTACGTTTCTTGAGAACAAAATGGCTTGAATGTTGAAAAAATAATAATTTTTCAAAGCGAAATAAATGTTTGTTCAATCTGGTTTATGAAATAATAATAATATTAAGCAACCGAGTATTTACTATCATGTTTATAAAAATGGGATATGTTGGAACTGTTGTATGGTACGTGCAGAAATAAGGATATACAGGCCAACAAGTGTCATTTGTATATAATATAACAAAAATTAAAGGATAATAAGGTTTTGATATATTTTTCTCAAGTTTTGAAGAAAAGCCACTGAGAGACGTTCCGCATTGACTACACTTATTACACATATCACAAGTTGAAAAATTCATTTACAAATAACAAAAAAGGCAAAATTAAGGAAAAAATGCCAATATTTGGCTGCACAAGTATAAAAGAAAAACAGCTTATTAAAATGAAAAAACTTAACAAAATGTGTTTTTAGTAGCTGGTGGGTTCTCCTCTATTGTTTATTATTTCTCTACATCTGTTGATGACATTTCGGAAAACTTGCTGGATAAGCACAGTCCACTCCTGTTTGAGGGTAGCTCTGAGCTCCTTGACAGTCAAAGGAACAAGTTGTCTTTCTCTTACTGCTCTCTCGAGCAAGTCCCATCCATGCTCAATCGGATTTAGATCCGGTGACTTAGCAGGCCAGTTCATTACCTCATGTTCTTCATCCTGAAACAATTACCGTGTGATTCTGGTGGTGTGAGGAGGGGCATTATCTTGCTGAAATATGAATTCATCTCCGATAGTACCAGCAAAAGGGCGGATAGTGGATGACAGAATCTCATCCATGTAACATCTTGCTGTAAAGTATCTTCCATCAACTGCATAGAGGTCTGTATGCTCCTGCATGTAGCTGCTTCTCTAGACCATGATTGAGCCACCTCAAAGGCATCATAGTGGACAATGTTATGGACCAAATATCGCTCTCCTTCCCATCCCCAGACCCTCAGATATTGAACATTTGAAGATACATAGAACCTGCTCTCACATGTGAATAGTTCAGGAGTCTATTGCTGAAGGGTCCAATGTTCCTGTGTGACATGTTCCTGGGCAAATGCCTGCTAGGCTGTTTAGTGCCTTGGGATTAATACAGGGACTTTAACTGGTATGCTGGACCTAAGCCCAGCCTCCTGGCAGCTTTTTCTGACCATTGAGTACGATACTTGCACTCCAGTGGCTTGCTGAAGATCGTTCCTGAGGCCTCTAGCGCTGCTGGTGCAGTTTCTGAGGGCTACATTCAGCGGATATCAGTCGTTTACTGCACCTGTAGCCCTTTTGCGACTCTGGCCTGGCCTCCTGGTGTATTCTCTTGTGGCCTGGATATCCGTGCGACAATCTATTGACGAAATATTGTGACACCTCCATTAACTGTACCGCCTCAGTCTGGCCCTCCTGAAGCAGTGTGAAGGCTCTGCACACTTCAGTTAACTGGTTTCTAACAATTTGCACACTCTTCGAAAAAAAAAAGAAGCAAAACGATCCATAAACCAAACATTACATCAACTGTAAACATCTTTCTTAATCAACCAAACCTAGATATTTGCTTTGCAGAATTTGGGTCATTTCTCATAAAGGCCTATTATATAAGAAATCATTGGTGCACGAACTTGCAAACTCTAGGTAGGATTAGTGTAATCCTCTACAATAAGCTATACAAACTTCATTATCCTTTAATTTTTGTGAGTAGTGTATTTAAATGTATTATCACGTCCTTCAACATATAATACATATACAGATAAGCTTCTTGCATGTATAGCTTCAAAATCATATGCGTCATTAGATGAACTCATATCACTATACCATAGGCAATATCAGATGTGTAAATCATCTACGATTGAATGAAATTAAAGCCATATGTTGGCCGACTATGCATACACAAACTCCATGTATTGCACCTTTCACTATCAACTGTTCATATAATCAGAGTATGGTGAACCTATTTCATTTTTCATTGGTTTAAATCCATGTTTTTACTTTCAACACTTCTGAAACACTTACCATGTGATTTCTAAGTATATTTTTAACTCAACATCAAAATACACGTCCACTCCCTGGCTGTAATGTCGATTTGTGGCATCCTAGCTTTTGTTGAATAGGGTTAACAACTCTCATGCAACAGTATATAAACTAATCCAATCCAAAATCATTATATTCAGTGATGTGACGTCAAACTTATACAAGTATTTAGCTTCCTAAAATTTACTTTTACATGATAAGGAGCTGTTCTTACTCCCTATTTTACACAGTTGTACAGTCTTAATTTGAATAGTCTCTATGCATATTCTAGATACAGTATCAAACATAAAGACTGTTTAAAATCACAGAAGTAGCGTTTACTAATATATCTTAATTTATCGACCCCTTCAACAACAAATATTTTTTAAATAAAGATAACTTTTTGTTTTCTAAAATAGTCATCACATGTTTTTCAAAAAAATCATCATAGTATGAATACGAACATGTTCGGGTATCAACTTACGAATAAGTTGACTCAAAACGAAACCTAAACCGTAAGTCAGCCTCCAATGTAAATTCAGGAGCTTTTCTTCCATTAGCTGAATGATCAAGTCTATATCTAATTGAACGTGTTGACAGATACTGTGTTGGAAACTTTTCCTCCATTATTTGAATTAACAGAAATACCCGCCCTCCGGGAAGGTATAACTGCGGAAGGCTATTGGGTCTGCGGCCTTTTCTGGAATTGTCTGACAGTTCTACAACAATGTACTCATACTTGACATTCACTAATGTTCACCATCCATGAGAAAAAAGATTTTATTGAAATTTTAGTTTAGATATGAGCTATCATCACAGCATTACGTCACAGAGTAGATTTTATTGAAGTATTTCTTTGTAGACACAGTTATCAATGAAAGTGCCTTGCTTTTCTGTTACAACATTCATAAGATTTTCACTAAAGAAAAACAAATAATTTGTTTAAGTTTGTTTTTTGATTGTTTTATATTTGAAACTTACTCCTTTTTTGTGGAAATTGCAATTTTTTTATTTATTTCTCAGCTATGAAAATATTACCTAGTTATAAAAATATTATCCCGTTATGATTAGTGATGATAGGTGCGGTAGTTTCCGAGATCCGAGTTTTGGACGAATACATCGCAAGCTCTATTATAATAAGATGGCCAAGTCTAGATCTAATTGAACGTGTTTATAAATACTGTGTGTAAGGTTTGAAAAGCTATATTTTGCCTAATGATGTCCTGTTTCATGCTCTCTTTATTTTTCGTTTTGATCTTTAGCTGTTTTAACTAGACGTTTTTTAAAATTCAAAATAAATTGTGCCAAGCTAAAGAACTTTTAAGTTGAATATTGTGCGATTTATCATGCATTACTGGAATGCAGAATGAAATTATCTACAATACATTCTAACCTTTTTTATATAATTAATTAGACATAATAGTAGGAAATGCAATACAACCATAGCTAAACCATTACTGAAATTAAAACTTTCATAAACCTACATAGTAACTAACACACACAGATAAGTAGATATGTAGAAAGATAGATGTGTTTATATACTCAGAGTTCTCCCATCCTAGTATTGACATATTCTAGTGTCAACTTTACTAGATAAGGCGCTGTCTGTATTACACACTTGCTTTGGTGGATTCTTGTCTTAACACAACTGTTAAACCAAAACCCTAGATATTTTCTCGTAGGCTGACTTAATTGTTGTACTGGCAAAGATTATTCGCCACATTCTATGATACCGACCGTATTTAATCGCTCCAGATTCTTTTTTTTTATATCAGAATCCAAAACATTTCATTGACATCATTTGAGCATGTGCACAAAGCGACGTCGGAAAAAGTTGAGAAGGGCAGATAAGCGTTAAATGTTTTTGTTTTTGCTGTAAGCGAATCTTATTGTATTTAAGAGCACACATCAATGTGAGTTTTCAAGCTACGTGACAATTAACGGCCAATACGAGTTAGCACAAGCCATAATAAAAGTTTACTTCTAGGTTACGTATCTGTAAATACCCCGAGACCCCTGCCTTTCTTTCATGAATAACATTTGTAGCAGTAGCAACACGACACGTCACAGTCTACGTTATCCGCGTCATTCTGAGTGCATCACATCGAACCAGCAATCTCGAGCTGTCGACAAACGGTAGCTATCTATGGCTGTACGTTTTTAGTTACTTCATATACTGTCGTGCCACTTGTAGTCGCGTTTGTCGTGCAATAGAGGGCGGCACAGAACAGCAAAGTAAATCCCACAATGATTAAGAGCACACGTGATTGACCCGCGAGGTAGAGATCAAGATTACGAGTACGAAAGAAGGATCCTCAAATATGTACCCATTTCAAGAAAATTATTGGCATTTTTACTGTATTGAATTGCTTCGAAGTAAATATTTTCGGCTTCAAAGTTACACAATGATACACGAAACAAATATAATCTCGCCCTTTCCCTCAATAGGTCGACCTGCGGAAACCGATCCAACAGTCTATAACAGTGGCACCGACATAACATAAGTATGTAAGTTAATGAAAGTTTAAAATAAACTAGTATTTACATTTAACCAAACATATTGCCGTCTCCACCCTTTTAACTATAATATTGAAACTCGAGCTTTACTGACGCATAAACCTGTAGAATGGTCACGAACTCATAGAGGTACGCTGACCACAGGATGAGAACCAAGGTGGTCACGAACTCATAGAGGTACGCTGACCACAGGATGAGAACCAACGTTCTAGAATATTGATGATCTAACAGTTAAGAATAACGCCAATATAATAGACCCCCTCAGTTTAAAACTACATCGTGTAAATATTTCTTGTTAGTTTCTCTTCCCTCGTTTTCAGTTGGATAAAAATACATTTCAAAGTAAGAACTACTGTTTTACTCAATGCTACACATGACAAGCTATCGTTTTCTATTCTTTACTTTTCTATAGAATGAAACTCGGGTTGAGTTTTTATTTCAGATATTCGTCCAAAGCTGCACAAGAGCTATATGCGTTACCTGTCCCTAATTTTGAACGGACAGACTAGAGGGAAGGCAGCTAGTCAACAATACCTTCCGCCACCTCTTAGGCTGCTTTAGTCAAATGGTAGGACCACGATTTTTTATTTTTGAGACCACAGAACTCAAAGTATGAAACTTCGGATCACGCTCGGTCCTATAGAATAAAATACTAAAATATTCGACACCAATCCCATAGTCCTTTGTTGTGAAATACGATCACAAACAAAACACTCTGAATGCAACTTTCTTGTGTGGCTATTTCCACAAAAATGTTTAGTCATATTTTAACACTACAGAATATATTTATAGCTTGCTCAAATACTTTTCCTGCAAACTCCATTTTAAAGCATTTATATGAACATGCGCCTATCATTTTCTTGTACTACATACTGTATTAAGTGCAGCGTTTTTACGATTACGTCGTAACTTAAAAGTAATTATCTCATTAATTATTAGTGCAAGGTTTTGTTGGTAAATGTTGTCCGAAAAAATAATATATATAATGAGTTCTCAATAATAAAATAATGAAGTCAGTCGCAATGGCACTTTTTTTTTATTAATAACGATATTAATTAGTCATATTCAGCAAAGAATTCGTTGATAACAAAGTAATAGTTTATCTACAATGAAATCATGCCAATATCCACTTTTAATAGTGCTTATTTTTCCACAATAAATAATTTTTGAAAAATTGGTAAAAAAAGTGATAATTTTTCAACAATGAAATCGTGTCAAATGTAATTTATAACAGTATTAATTTCTCAACAATAAGATTACGTAAAAATCAATCACAACAGCATTCAAATTTTAATAATAAAGGCTTGCAGGTAATCGATTAGAATAATGTTGATTCTTCAACTGTAAAAATCGCAAGAGTTCTAGTTGTAACAAAGAACATTTTTTCAATAATAAAATCAGACAGCAGCAGTAGTCTTCAAACTTCAAAAATAAAATGATGAAGGAAAACGTTGATAAGTGTATAATGTTGGTTTTTATTAGCAATAAGCTTGTGTACAGCCAGTTATAAAATACTCAATTTTTAGCAATGAATATTTCATCAAACAAATCAGTACTCATCTCTCCACATGCAAATAAACAAACATGAAGCACTTCAAGAAATCTCTCGCAAGTTTGATGGTACGATGTATATATTACGACAAAAATTTATCTCCCTTGCTGTTAGCAATATTTTCTCCACTTACACGTTCGTGGCCTTTCAAACTGTACATTCAGATTCTGGCTTGTAATTACGTCTGGAAATTTCATATCAGTAAGATCTTATTATAGTCGTCTGTTTTAAGATAACTTTATAATCTTGGTGAGACAAAAAATCTAATCTATCATCCTTTAATTTTCAATCACAAGTCTCGAATACCAAATGTATTACTTTAAACATCCGGTCCAAGATATTTGAATACGATGCCTTTTAACATAATTAAAATAGTACTTACATCACTCGAAATAACCAGCCAATCGGAGCAAGCAGACAGTGTGTTGACTGTTTCGTGATATAGCAGGTGCAGCTGGAAACTGTCGTATTGCAGATAAATAAAATATACATGTTCTCAGAGCAGAACCAAACAGCTCAATATAAGTTTGTAACTTTGAAACAGAGAAAAACGGATTTATAATCATGAAATGCGTCAGTTTTGAAACAGAAACATTCCAAGCAAATAAGGCGTCTAAATATTATATTGATATACGTTTGTGTGAAATATTAAAACTTATTTGAATTCAATGTAAAGCATAAATGAAAGAATTTGTCAACTTTCTTTCGTTATTCGGATGTAATGACTTTCAACACTCTTAGCTATTTACAAAAATGATGAATAGTAATATTTTCCATAAATCTGAAGTTTAATATTGCAGATTAAAAATATAATATATATAACTATATTATTAATAATTCGTTCCGGTTGACAGTGTTTGAACCATTACTTCATTCTGGGCAAGATGGTTGCTCTATCTCTTGTACCTCCATACTCTGATTATATAAAACACAAAAGATATGTAGGTAATGAGAAAAACAATTGTTTAAGTCTGCTCAGTTACTCATTCTCATCAGCAACCCACTCACTCCAGAGAAACAATAGACACCGTTGTCTAAACAGACACGTCTGTAATCGGTATCTGTACAAAGGTACAGCTTGGCTATGAGGGAGTGGAAATCTACACACTGAACAGATGTGTAAGTTAAAATGCGACAGCACATACGAAATATTTTCATTTCGTTTATTTATAGCTAATAAAATCGAAATGACATGGATCAATTCTTAGAAATTGAACTTAAAATATGAGCTTTGAACTACGTCACCGCCAAATTGCTATTAAACGGATTTTGTATGATAATTGCAACATTTAAATTTAAATAAATTTAACAATTGCAATTATTCGCCACAATCGATTCCAACCCCAAAAAAGGAACCAGCCTAGTAAACCGTGTATACGGACAGGTAATAATCAAGTGCATATCATTGTTATAAAAATGGTGCGGTTTTGAATCTGATAACCCCAAGAAAGGAACCAGCCTAGTAAACCGTGTGTACGGACAGGCAATAATCAAGTGCATATCATTGTTATAAAAATGGTGCGGTTTTGAATCTGATAACCCCAAGAAAGGAACCAGCCTAGTAAACCGTGTGTACGGACAGGCAATAATCAAGTGCATATCATTGTTATAAAAATGGTGCGGTTTTGAATCTGATCTTTCGAAATTATAACGGGTCGGGCGTGGCTAAGTGATTAGCGTGCCCGGACTGTGAATCCGCTAGTTGATGGTTAGTAGTTGTTTGCCGCATAAACGCGCTCGCCACTTTGGTGTCATGAGTGCGCTATAAGAGTAACAGTCACATTCCACTATTAGGTAATACAAGAGTAGCTCAAGAATTGGCGGAGGGTGCTGTTGACTGGTTACTTTCCTTCTGGTCTATCAGATTAAAATTAGGCAGGGTTATGCACAAATAGTCCTTCGTGCAACTTTGGGAGAATTTCTGAAATAAATAAATTACAACACTAACCTATCATTGTAACATTGCACCTTGGCATGTTTTACGTAAATTTAAATATTTGAATAATGGTTTACTTTCGATAGTAAGCCAAGTCTGCCTTCAATTTTGCACTTCTTTTACTTTAGGTTTCATATTTTCAGCTAGCGTTTGTTGTTCAGACAAAGATACACAATGGGCTCTCTGTGCTGAGCCTGCCGCGAATATCGATACCCGATTTTTGACGTTATAACACCTCAGACTTGCCGCTGAGCCACAGAGGAGGTTGGGGTGGTATTTTCAACTTAGAAGAATTTTCACGCTAAGCACGTTCATATGATCACGATTTTGGAGTTGATATTTTGAACATGAAGCACACAGGCCTTTTGTGTTTTTGGTTTGTTTGTAATTAAGCACAAAGCTACACAATGGGCTATTTGTGCTCTGCCCACCACGGGTATCGAAACACGGATTCTAGTGTTGTAAGTCCGCAGACATACAGCTGTGCCACTAACACAAAATACGTAATACTTGAATAAATGTTTGGTTTCTTTTTTCAAGTACCTTTAACTTTTAAACTGTTAAAACTACAAGAGATTTACACGCCATCTAATTATAACAAGTTACTTATTTTTCGAAAAAACAACAACAACAGTAATATGCGTACTTCACAATATATTATTATTCATAATATCTAACAGTAAATGTACCTATAAAGATGAATAGGCACTGGAAACTTGCTTACAATTCAGATTTTCAAATACGTCTTTCTAGAACTTTTATACAAACAATACAACCTACGTGAAAGTTGAAAATTAAAGGTCTTGCACGTGTACAGACGAAATGACCAATACAGCTGCAGATACCTACCATCTATGCAGAAGTTTGTATATTACTGGTTTACGGTGCAGTTATACAGTGTACACAGTGAAGTCACGCGCATCTAGACAACGGGAAAGGAATAATCTCATAAATACCCGCTAGTGCACGCTAGCTTAGCGTAAAATTTCCTCATGCCACTTGTGCAACATATGTCATTGGTAGAAGAACAAGCTACTAAAAATTTTAACTGCCTATTGGGAAATGCTTCCACAATACCAGTATATACATAAGTAGGTAAATTTGGAATAAGTTGTTGAATACTATCTAGAGATAACTACGTAATTACTGCTTCTATGAATTTTAATTAATACAACAATTTAGCAACTACGAAATTATAGGAGATGGCAGGTTTGTAAAAAGGACTATTTGTTTATGATTTAAGCATTTGGAAAACTTACTTTATTACTGTAATAATGAACCATAAGTATTGTAAAAAACCAAAAGTTGTTTTCCAACAAAGATTTCCAAGTAGTTGAATGAGGAAGTAGAGAAATTACTATGGATAACTATATTCATTGTTTTGTTAGAAAGCTGTTCGTTTTTTTTTATCAACCGTATCCTTTCCAGCAGCAAAGAGTTTAAGTACGTATTATTATTCCTCTACCCTTGTTCTACAAAGTAAAGATGGCGTCAGCTATAAAGCTACTAATATAACATTCAACAAAAAATTATTAAAACACAAAGTGTTATATGACTAGATACAACATTGTTTCACTGTATAAATAAATTCTAATTATCATATTTTTTGTATACGAAAACGGATGTTACACACGAACTGTTTTTACACTTAATGAATGTTTTTCATTTCATTAGAACCTAAAAACTTAACACTGTTCTACAGTGATGTAACTTAAAAAAATTTCAGCTCCAAATCCTTTGGATCAATCATCTACTAACTTTATATCTGAAGTTACCACAATTTTGGCACCAAACTCTTTGGAGTGCAGCTGTATGTTCCAAATTATGATAATTTTATTATCAAATATTTTGGAATGTTGCAATGACATGTTTTGGATGGAGATAACTTTAACAACGAGCTCTGAAGAAATCATCCTGTATCTACTTATTTGGAAAAAACATCATTTTAACATCAAACAATGTGGTAACTGTTTCAACATAAAGAGTGTCTATCTTGTAACAGTATCAATATTTTGAGGTGTCCATCTTGTAACTGTATCTATATTTGGGTGTTCATCTTGTACCTGTATATACAGTTGTGATTATCATCATGTTGAAACCAAACGTTTCAGACTGTGATTTTATATTTATATCAGTAGTCGAGATGACTATATACTACCGGTTGCTTGGACAGTTGGTTAAAAATATGCAACTCGCATAGTTTTGGCACTAGAAAAGCAGTTAAAATAAACAGGAATTAAAAATTAATTCAAAGCACTTTTTATATCAGTTGAAAGGTGAAATGATGACTTTTAATATGCCTCCTTACATTTCCTTTGAAATAACGATTTTATATAATAAAGAAATCTTTGAAAAACCATCTTGCACAAAAACAAACCCTGAAAATATCTATTAGCTCAAAAACTCTTAGAATAAGAACGACCAAATACTAATATCAGTACATTAAATACATCTTCTTATAACAGTAAGGTTCGAAGACACTATTTTATGGTAACGAGCACTATTTTGGAATAGATATACACACACACGTATATCATCTAATAAAAATGCCCCAAAGAACAAACAATAATAACATATCAACTAAAACGAACATTCTTTGAAAACATTTTACGACATTAACACTTTTTATTTGAATAGTATGTATAGTATTCAACATTAAAAAATAAACAAAATCAACTAGTATAATTCGCTTTAATTCCCTAAAATGGCAGCCAGAGTAAATGTCATCCATTGGTAACACTTGGCATCGTCAATACATCTGAAATACGACTTAACAGCATAAAGAGTCCTTGGGGAACTACGTGACATCACTATCGTTGTTTTAAACATATAACATTACAGAGTCTTAAAACAAAAATATGTATTATGAACGGCAATACTTGAAAAGAGTAACAAGAAAACAAATGGACTGACAATTTAAAGAAGTAGGAGAAGTTTCCCTTTATGTTTTCGCTATAAAAAGAACTATCATGCTGATATAGTTTAGTTGTTTCGAATATTTTCGCTAAACTATAAAAGGGCTATCTGCATTAGCCACTTCTAATTTTGAAATGGTAGAGTAAACGGAAAGCAGCTAGTCCAAGTAATCACCACCAATTCTTAGGCTACTCTAGTCATAGTACTCACCACCAACTCTTGGGCTACTCTAGTCATAGTACTCACCACCAACTCTTGGGCTACTCTAGTCATAGTACTCACCACCAACTCTTGGGCTACTCTAGTCATAGTACTCACCACCAACTCTTGGGCTACTCTAGTCATAGTACTCACCACCAACTCTTGGGCTACTCTAGTCATAGTACTCACCACCAACTCTTGGGCTACTCTAGTCATAGTACTCACCACCAACTCTTGGGCTACTCTAGTCAAAGTACTCACCACCAGCTCTCGGGCTACTCTAGTCAAACAGTGAAATTTTGTAGTAAAGGGACACGAACCTTCCGATTTACAGTCCAGCAGACTAACCAATAAGCCACGTCTGGATCTGCTGATGAAGAACACAGAAAAATACACTGTTGTGTCTTATGGTGTTTGAGAAATACTGGTTGTCTCAGTATCTATCAATTCAGTTCAACTATGATTCCATGAGAACTGTTAATCGTGAGTTATTGAATTACTATTATTTTTTATTCTTCTTTATATCCACAGAATATATATATATACATTGTTTCGGAAACACTATTAACTGTAGAACTACACTGTACAGTACGTTGTAGACCAATCACACACCCGTTCCGGTTTTTTCTTGTGATCACAGGTGTTGTATCTAAAGTATATTCATTACACGTGTACTCCGTAAGCACCAAGATATATATGCTGTCAGTTAGCTGCAACATACAGACATTTTCTTTAATCCATGACGTTTCAGAAAAGTAGGATTACATGAATAATTGTTTAGTATGTTTGCCCATTACGATGGGTGTATTTTCAACAAACCAGCGTGCCATGCCAAACTGGTTCAACTTGCCAGATTATATGGTGGTCAGTACCCGCTACCCAACTACTGCTGTTCTTGTCATTTACAGTCTCAACCACCCACCTTTGCCTGACTCGTTTGGTATACAGACGGCTGAATGACCGGCATTCCAAGCAACCCAAACTATGCTGGGACTGGAATAGCCTTTCTTCATTCCATAAGATCGCGTAATTTAGAAAAATAAACGTATGAATAAGTATGAAGTAATTAATAATCTTATGCGCTCATATATCCCCATATATATTTTATAAACGTGTATTTTTTGTTTTACCGATTGCCTCTCGCCACAGCTGGAATGTAATAAACCTAATACAAGTTGCGCATGATCAGAGAATATAAATACTATAAACAACGTATGAAGATTTCATTGCATACTACAAGTGCACATTGAAACTAAAGTCATTCTTCTCCTATACAAACACACTCATATGAATATAATATGTAGATTTATATATATAACCACACTCCCAAACTAAAAGCAATATATATTTTCATTATTTAATTTTTGCAGTGCATATTGGTCTATAGAAGACATTTTAATACTTGAAATAAACGACCTTATAACACTAAATGTGTTATTTATCTTTAACTGGACACTCACCATTTCGCTTTACAGCTTCTTCTGGAGCTTTTTTCACTAAAACACAAGTCGTAACTGACAGTACAAAGCTTTGCTGTTATAAGTTCGTTTATTTCTAGTATTAACATTTTTTTCATCCTAAGTAAAATAAAACTGAATTAATTTCTTAAACAGTAAATACCTTAAGTATAAGTATAAAAACGTAACTCTATCATACTAAAATATCAGCTATTATCATAATCAGCACCATTTTCCTTTCCTGAGCCCGCTGATACTTCGACACGTCCATAGAGAAAACTGTTCACTGGGTATTAATTCATATCATTATGTGCCAATGAAGAACACTTATTCTTGCGAAGAAAGCAGAAGAGTGGTGAACATCAAGTTTCTGGGCGATGCAGCATCGTCATCTGTTATTGTGATGACATCTCTAATGGTAATGCCCTCCACTGCGGCATAGATAACAGAAACATGGGAAGAAATACCTCTCTGGCCATAGCTGGACAACTGAAGTATGTTTCATAGTCACTAATGGGATTCCTACAGTACACGGTTTAATAGTGCTGACCTTAACATACTTAGGCCCTAAGCACTAGTGTAACCAGCACACAGTCCACTGACAGAGATACGCGTTTGCAAATAGTTCAGGGAGACTTGTCCCCCAAAATAAACTTTTTAAAACTAAGTCACAATTTAGCTGCCTCAATATTAATATAAATGATTAACCTACTTCGATAGCAAAATTATTACTATTTCCTCTGGATCAAAATGTCCCAAGCAGTCACTTTTCTTTCTTCTGCTTAAACGAGGCAGTGGGGTTTGATTTTCAAAAAGAGCTTAAAAGAGAGTATTTTCAATATCTATACAAACATATGACTATTTAAATAGTTATAGCAAATATCATCAAGAAAATTAAATAATGATATAACAATGGTAATTCTAACAACGTAACTTAGAGTTGTAAGAGTTATTTTAAATTGTTACTGGTGACTTGATGATATTAAATAATAATGAGAAAATTAAATAATGATATAACAATGGTAATTCTAACAACGTAACTTAGAGTTGTAAGAGTTATTTTAAATTGTTACTGGTGACTTGATGATATTAAATAATAATGAGAAAATTAAATAATGATATAACAATGGTAATTCTAACAACGTAACTTAGAGTTGTAAGAGTTATTTTAAATTGTTACTGGTGACTTGATGATATTAAATAATAATGAGAAAATTAAATCAGCAATCACTGCATCTTTCTTCTTGACATTATACACGTATCATAGAATCTGTTAGCACGCTGTGAATAGATCCCTATTTTTCTTCACGCCTTTGTAAAGTACATCCAGGTGGGCTTGTTTATCTGAGAGAAAAATCCCCTCCCTTGAGGTGAAGGTCTCGTAAAGATTAACATCCTACTTTTGACATTTTAGAACATTAAACAATTCAGAGAAGAAAAAAAGAAAACCTATTTATATAGTTTGTCGTTTACAGTGGGCCATCTTCAGTTCTGCTTAAGTAAAACAATATTTCTCATGGAATAAATTGTCACTGTGAGTCTGGAGAACTTGAAAGGCCCTCACAGAAGGAGGGAAGGAGCGCCACAAAACCTTGAGTGGCAGAGTCCCTTCTCAGTAAGGTGCAAACGGTAATAGGCACCATATAAACCAGCAGGGAAAACTGAGGTTTGTTGACCCCACCCTCTACACAGGAACAAAATAAACGCACTTCAATCCTATAGATGACCCCTTAAAAATACCACAAATTTGTTTCACATAAACAATACTGAATTACCCGCTGTAAACTATGGAAACAGTTAAACATTTACTAGTCTCTGAGCCTCCTATCCTCTATTCTCCAAGAAACTGATAAATAAAATAACAAATGTACTTTTTTCTTTCTTGCTTTGCAAATAAGCTAAAAAAATAAAGATAAGGTGGAAATCCGATCGAAAATTCACTAAGACACTGGTTTTCGCGTCTTTAGAATCTGCTAGTTGTTTAGATATACTGGTACATGAAATTCGTAATTGTTTAGAATATACTTCAGGATAAATGAATTACAGTAAACAGCTTTACAATTCTTAACACGATTTTAAATACCGAAGTAGCAATTCATAGTGATAAGCTTTCGTTAGGTTACAGATATACAATGTTAATCTCACGATTGGCCGAATCATATGGTTTGAAATGTTTATGTGAAAATCCTTATTCCATAAGTATTTCAGGATACTTTGATTAACAAAATAAAACTACGATTTGACGATTGGCAATTCCTAAACCTTCATTATGAGAGGTAAAAACCAAATAGTTGCTAGCTTTTAACATGTTAACTAGCAAGGTAATTAAGCGTTAAAAATCATAAATATTTTAATGTATGGAACTTTCATCTACTGAAAAGAATAAACATCCCCTGTTTTTACAGCTTCAATGTGTTAAAACAGTAGTCACGAGAGTGTACTGCTTAATTTTTTCTCTGTACGAACTGCATTATGTAAAAGCATTTATTAACGTATCAGGTCAGTTCTGTCAGAACATATTGGTATTTTAAATTTGAACGGCAACTTACGTAAATATGGGTTAACGGCCAGGTCAGAAACCCCTAAGGTTCAGGTATAGCTGTACTTAATTTGAACTGCTTACCAGAGGCCAGTATCCTTTGTTATCACAAGGGTTTTGTCCGGATTTGAATTTATAAAAAAGGGATTGACTGTTACTTTTATAATACACTCATACCTAAAACTGCGGAGCATATTAAGAAACATCACGGCGCGGACCCCAAACCTTTTTAATACGCAGCCGACACATAAGCCACGCCCGGTCCACTGCTACAACAGTGAATGTACCATGCATGACACATCAATATGATACCAATCATTACTAGAACATATGCACTTAATCCAGGTTACTTCATACAAATAATTAGAGATGATACCTAACCTCAGACACGCTCAATCTTTCAGCTTTTCATTGCATAATTATCACGTAACAAGTATCAATAGTCCAAAATGCATTTTTCAAATTAAAGTGACCCACCAGCAAAGTCAATGACCTCAAAATGGGAACAGTTATGTTTTTAGACATCAGCTCTTTTAGAAAAAATACTACTTTTTGTTGTTATCGGTAAGTCTTAAACAGCTGCCTTACCTGTGTTATGTTCCAGGTACAGGTAAGTATTCTTTGGGCAGCATGTGTAGGCATAGAATATATTTATAATGTTTCCAGATTTTATCAAATATTTAGAACACACTTATCGGGTCTTAAATGTTAATTTCTATACCTTTAACTTTTTTTTTCGCTGTCAAGTATTTCGACTATGTGTACGTAAGATCTAAGTGTCATCTTAAAAGCAAACTGGAAACAGTTATAGAAGAACGTCCACACAATCTCGGTGCCACCGGTGATCGCCTCCATTCACGTGGCTAATACATCACATCACTTCCAGTGAAAACAGCTGGAACTTGAAAAGCGTACAGCTTGGCCACTTGCCAGAGATGTAGAACTCCGAATCTGGTCTGAAGTATAGATTTGTTTTTTTTTTTAATATTTTGCTGCTGGATACACACACACATACATATTTGTAAAAACACAACTCACAGGATATCCACTGTAAGTGTCTCATAAATTCACTTGGGAATGCATCTTTTTTGTAATGAATATACGAATCTTCTATAGAACAACACAGGAAGAGGACGTGTCCTCAACTGAATGAATATATCTCGATATGAAATTCTAATTTCGAATTTCAATATGGTTTTTGTGGCATGAACTGTTTCAATTAACTACATTCAACAGTATAGCAGTGTCTAAGAAGCCGAAAACAACAACAGTATTTTGATATTTATAAAAACCTTTCATAATACGACCTTAGGTCAGTGACTTTTATTGATCGCGGGTTTCTTTCTAACACAGTTTACGTCATTTCCTATTAGTTTGACATGTTTCTTCTACATGTTTGTATTAGCGAAATATATGTTATCGTTTTCTCTGTGCCAGAACAGATCCTTGGTAATCAATTTACAATACTAATGTACTTCCACAAGGTCCTCGAAAGTGTTCTGTTTCAACAGTAAGTAAAACCAAAATCAAGAGAAACAAATATCTTTCTTGCTTTTGAAGTTCATATGTCATTCTGTGTTGTGGTCTACAGAATGCACATTTCTTCTCGTGAGTCATAGCATGCGCATGTTTTACTGATGTCATAACAGTACAAATTGCAACGTTAAGCGTCCCTTATGTGACGTCATTTTAGTGTCGACTGACTAACTGGCAGACAATACGCTTCTGAATAGTGGTGCGAGTGGTTAAAACAGGTAACTGTAACCTCTCCAGGGGGCCTTACCCCCCTTCGGGAAAAGAAACAATCTTCAAATTGGGTTCGAATACTAATACGTTCAGTACAAATTTACCGATACTGTAATTAAACATCACTTCAGCATAATTCAATATGTTTGCTTCATAGTTGAAGATAAAAGCTACACAAAGTGCTATGTGCGCATAAGCGTTCTACTTTTGAACTGATAGACTAGAAAGAGGGCAACCAGTTAAAAGCACCCACCATCAACTGCTTGGCTACTCTTGTCTCACCGAATAATGGGGTTTGATCGTCACTCTTATAGAGCACTCACAGCATCAAAGAGTGGAATGGGTTTTGGCGGTAAAGAGGCACGAACCCTCGAATTTGCAGTCCGGGTATGTCCGGCCCAATTCCATAAGAATCATGACATTTTTTCCTTTGAATATTTCGTTATACAGAAGGCTGTGAGTTTATTACAGCAGTAGTAAATATTTCATTTTATTGAAAGTAATTGGTTTACGATTCCCAACACAGTTTGTTTGTTCTTTTTAAGGAATGCCACATTGGGCTATCTGCTATGTCTACCGCGGAGAATCCAACCACGGTTTTTAGCAATGCAAGTCCACTGACTTACCGCTGTCCCACCGGGGGACCGATCAAACAATGTTCTGTGATAGGGAAGAAAAAACCTTTATTTTCACAATGTTAATTAATGCACGTTATTGTTGTCATTGTGTTTATTCAAATTTAATTTCAACACTAAATACGAGTGTAAATATTTTGTAGGACTAATAATGATTTAAATCCCAAAATGTAAGTATTTGTATGTCTATCAAATGTAAACCTCCCACCTCTTTCGCACGATCTATTTCCAAACTGTATTTATTTGTATACCAGAAGGCATTTTTCTTTGTTCAATAAAAAAAACACTCCTAAAATAGAAACTCGAACGTTTGTTACAGTGTTAGGTAGGTGATTAAAAGTGACGTCTTTGACGCTTTTAATAGCGAGTCCCTGAGAAAATATCTGCCATCCTATAATAGAGGACCTCTAACAACACATTTTACATTGTATAGTTACACCTGTGAACACGTGCAAGTACGTTTGCTGTTAGCGTTTCGTGCGATATAGAAGGATGGTTGTATCTTGCGGTATATGCGTAACACCTGCCGAACAGCTTCCACATTAATGTTTAACATAAAACTCAAACAACGTACTGTGATCTAGTTCGTATCAATAAGAAGCTTCTTATAAAAATCTGAAAGATAACTTAACATGTACGGGTTCACTTATGTTCATCAAAAATATTGGACCGATTACATTATACACAGTATATTTTTCACAAATTTAGTTATATACACTTGAAACTTAAACTTAAAAAACTCGTGTGATTTAAGTGTTTAGTAGCATTGAAAGACGCATTGAACCTTAGATTGTTGGTTTTTTTTTTTTTTTTTTTTTTTTCACACATACACATTTTCCGTTCCCCCTGGTCCTCCCGGTGGATTAGCGGCAGGTCTCTGGGCTCCTCACGCTAAACATTGTGTTTGGATACCTGTGATGGGCAGACTACAGATAGCCCATTGTACAGCTTGTTCTTAATAGCAAACAAACCGTTCTCCCGACATTTACTGCCGAAATGAAGTACAACAAAGCAATAATGAAAATGCACTAGTGTCCCCATCTGTTGACACAAATATTTACTTTAACAATAATACGAAAGATTGGTACTCTATAAATTTCAATATGATTCGTAATTTTGTATCTATAACGTTTATTCTCGTAATCTTGTAGCTTAGCCATAAAAAATGCAATTTAATTTAAAATGACAACTGGTGCATGAATTATCATACATACTGTAATAAAATAAATATAACTATAATAAAATATAACTCATGAGCCAAGGGATATCAAGTCGGTACCTAAGCGGGATATGACATACTAATTAAAATTACTATTCAAAACACGAATAAGCTCTTCAAGGAAAAACAAGGTGATTTCTATGTTTCGAGCTTGGCTAATTTATTTCGACACTATTTTCCTCATTGGGTATGTCTTACTATAAATAACAATAAGATCAAGCCAAAGTGCCATACAGTTAAACGCTTAAATAATAAGTTATATATATACATACAACTTCGGTTTTACCAGATGTAAGGCAAACCACTCCTTTTCAAATGCAAATTTATAAAGAAATATGGTTCAACTCTTGGCCTACTAAAATGCACATATACATTTTATTCTAACATCATTAACGATTAAAGCAATTTAACATAAAATGTTTATCCCACATCAGTAATTTGCTTTCTTGGTTCAAAAACTGTTACTAATTATTATTCATTATTGTTCGATCTCATACCAACGTGCCTAATACGTAACATTATTGTTCGATCTCATACCAACGTGCCTAATACGTAACATTATTGTTCGATCTCATACCAACGTGCCTAATACGTAACATTATTGTTCGATCTCATACCAACGTGCCTAATACGTAACATTATTGTTCGATCTCATACCAACGTGCGTAATACGTAACACTATTGTTCGATCTCATACCAACGTGCGTAATACGTAACACTATTGTTCGATCTCATACCAACGTGCCTAATACGTAACACTATTGTTCTATCTCCTATATGTTAACTAGACACAATCAAATCTGATAGAAAAACGACAGACACACTCTAGAGTATTTTAAAAGGTCGCAGCTATTCAAATACACTGTTTGAACTGCTAAATTTGGACAGACCTTGTTCACACAAGCATAGAGTCTTAACACAAGTTTTGTCAAGTAGTCTGTTAATACTGGAACATTGCGTTACTTAATCCCACGAGTAGATATACAATCATGTATCCATTTGTGCTTATGTGAGATAAACTATTCGTGAACTAACTGCAAAGTCCTACAGGAGTTGGTATACAGTTGGATGGATGGATGGCTGAATAATTTATAGTAGAGTGAATGATAGACATATTTCCTCCCTCTGTAGACACGTGTGTGTGTGTGTGTGTGTGTGTGTATGTATATATATATAGATATATATATATATATACATACACACACACA
>NW_013665811.1:231464-232269 GCF_000517525.1 Limulus polyphemus | reverse complement strand
TGTGTGTGTGTATGTATATATATATATATATCTATATATATATACATACACACACACACACATACACACACACGTGTCTACAGAGGGAGGAAAAAAAGAGAAATATATATTGAAGAATAAGTGGTGGGTGGACAGGTATATTAGGACAAACAGATATATCTTTGAATTAAATACAATTCTGTGCTTAACGTTATATCACTGAAGGGTACAGAATTAATCATTTTGCTCGTAATATTATAAACGAAACGTCCTAAAAATAATCGGCTCACTTTCAAACGGATATACATTTGAATAAATTTCAGAAGTAATCCTCCTCATTTGAAATTTGTATTTTTAATTATAAAGACAAACTTAACTGTTCTGCTTGTTCCTTCAAAAGTATGGTAACTTTATAAACAAAGGTTCTGACCCCCCCCCCCCAAAAAAAAGTGAAAGTTGTGATCTTCCCAACACAGTGCAGATTCTATTCAATGCAAATGTTATACAGCTCCCTCTGAAACACGAACAATATAAACAAATGAAAATTAAAACAATCTCATGAGTCTCTGAAAACCTAACTCATATATTTCTTGCTTTAACTCTTAGGTATAGCAAAAAAAAACGTTTTCAAGAACGTTGCTTTCGTGCAAATAATTAGTATTTCCGTACAAATACGTTTGCAAGCTATGAATATAACACTGAAATTTGGCATCTTAAGAGGTTCGCTGAAGAAAAATAAAAAACAATATCAAAAACACTGAAATTTGGCATCTCAAGAGGTTCGCTGAAGAAAAATAAAAAACAATATCAAATCTAGCAAAACAGC
>NW_013665811.1:223629-231443 GCF_000517525.1 Limulus polyphemus | reverse complement strand
GAAAAATCACCTTTAAAACTATGGCAGTAATTTATTTATTTTACGACGTTTCGATTATATATATATATATATATATATACATACAAATCTTTGTAGACCTAACTTATAACTCTCAAAGTTTGGCTATAATTAGCCTATACAAAACATGGCTGATTCAAGTGTTATAAACAATTTATGGTAATCGGTGGGAATAATATTCCAATTAGTATTACAAAAGTTTAAAAAAATATTTGCTTAATGAGTTTGGTACTGGTCTACCATCTTGCGAGTAGAATTCGATCCTTTGTAGGCCTACCTTATAACTCACAAGTTTAAGCTTACCCTTTATAGCTCAGAAATTCCCAGCTTAATTAAATCAAATGTACAGTTTTTTTCACTATTGGTTTATGTAGATGATTATTTTTCCATGTGCAGTTGATAATTATGCTTTATTTTACATATTATACTTATAAATATAAATTTGTCGATAACATAGTTAGCTAAGTAAATCAATTCAAATATTGAACACATCAATATAGTACTGGATTTACCCCGGCTTTCAACCACAGCAACAAGTTTTGTGAAAAAATAAAAACTAACGTAAGCTTATGGTTCCCTATTTAAATTAATGCAGGCTGTTGGACAAAGTGCAGCCATATACAGCAGCATTACGAGATCAACCAATCCATCTTTCAGTGGGAGTTTTGGAGGGAGTTTATCCCAAACAAATACACTTTTAATTAAGGCTCAATAGGTATCTGTTATTTAAAGAAATCAAACAACAGCGATATAAAACGAAAAACAAGCAAACTCGTATGTTTTGGAATAGTGTTAGGCCCCAAGTGGCCGCTTGTTCCTACAATTGGCAATGTCCTAAAGAAAAAGTATAACACATTTTATCTATACTCCCTTTGCACCTCGTTACCGCCAGGGGGAATGGTGCTAACGCACTTTGAGGTCGTAGGTGCATTATAAGAGTGACGGTGAATTCCCCTAATCGAGCAGCCCATGAGTTGGCGGTGCCTTCCCTCTAATCCGTCATTTCAAAGTTAAGGACGGCTAGCGCAGAAGGCCTTCGAGTAACTTTGCGCGAAATTCAACAAACAATACAAAGTAGCGAACATTGATTTTCTTATTGCTGAAATATATGATGTGAATGTTTTTGCACTTATCCAAACTAGTATTTGGTATTTTCAACTCGAATGGCGACGACTTATGTAGCACGTGAGCTAAACAACCATTTGAAGGATCCAAGGTTCAGGCACAGCCTTTCGTAATTTAGAAACAGGGGAAGGGAAATTAGTCATCAGCACCCGCCACTTCCACGAATACTCCTAACCAAAAAGTGGGGTTTTACTGTCACTTCTATAACAAGATCATAGCACGAATTTTGCACCCAATGAACCCACAACCCAGCACGTTAACCACTAGGTCAAGGCTGGTCTCTTCGAACTACTTAAAAAACGCAATCGTGAAAACAGCTATACGTTCTAAAAAGAGTTTTAACGATTTTGCTTTCATTAAGGAATGGAATATTTAAGTCTATAATTAGAACAGAAATGGTGGTAGATAATGCCAATTTCAATACAATATATTTCAGGCCATTGCTAACACGTCGAAAACTAGTATACGTTTTAAGTTGTGTAACGCTTTCTAGCTTTATCGTTAGTAAATAATGTATTGTAACCTATACAGGTTAAAAAATCCCACAAATCTAAGTGCATGTGTGTAAAATAAAAGTTAGATATTGTTTCTACCAAATGTTATATAAATGATATCATGAAAGTAATTTTCAAGAATTAACATATGCAGGAGATACGGTGTTACTACTCGCTTTTTGAAAATACTTTTAATGTGATTCAGAAATCACAACTTACTCTACAGTTTTTAAATACTTGTTCATCATTGTTACTACTATTACTGTTCTATTCATTCAGCATGCAATACAATATACAGCTAAAAAAAACAAATGTTCTACCAAGCACATATACTTAAAATGAACGTCATATAATCTTCATGAAACAATAGCAAATTTACCATATACATGCACACAGGTCTTCCCTTGGCTCAGCAATAGCTTTGAGGGCTTAGAACGCGAAAAGTAGGAGTTTGATACACGAGGTGGGCTATTTCGTAGCTTTGCGCCTAAACAAACAATCAAACGTTTTCTTTTTTGTACAATTGTCTCACTTTAATGTACCAATTCACACTAAAGCAGGGATATTATACTTTCACAAACACGTGTGTGTATAATAATTAGAAGATCAGTACAGGTACGTGAGTTTGTGTTCAGAAACAAGTCCTGGGTATATATATGTTTGTTTGTAGAAAGAGAATGAAGGATCTAATACAAAACCACAGAAATACTAACTTAACAATTCTACGTCAAGATAGTTCGACTTACAGAAGACGCAGTTACAAAGAGTATACACCGAAATAAATCGTTTTTACTTAGAAACATCAAACTAATTGATATATCACTTGTTACTTTCATTATGAAGGCTGATAAACATAACTTAAATAGGAGAAGGTGTGCTGCCACCTACATATAGTGCAGTTGAAATGGGAAATAAAGCGCCATTCCCGAATAAATTTTTAATTATTTATATATATATTCAAAATTACCAAACTAGCTTAAATATTATGTAAATAAGATTTATGACATATTAATTATGCATGCAGCAGAGAATTTGGATGAATATATACACACTAAATAAATCCAAACCTATTGGCAACTGCTACTCACTTTTTCAACAGAAGTCTGAAGATTTCATCAAATATTTGTTTGTTTAAATTTTGCCTTTAATTTAAATAGACAAAGTCGGGTATTTCAATTCAAAATCTATATTTTACATTTCGGCACTATAGTCGACGATCAGATTTTCCCGTCCACGTGTAATTTTTTCTCACACTACCTTTCCACCCACAACGGGTGATATTATGTGATCAGACAGCGATCCATTCTCCGCGAGTAACCCGGTCGCCGCTGCTGTGCCAGCCGCAGGAGTTTGCGTGACCCCTTCCCCCTCCTAACGAGTATTCCCAGAAGAGGTGAAGTATTCGAATGTATTATGAGTATTTTCGCCTTTACATTTTCTCGCTATTACTAACGTTTCTACTAAAATAATCCAATGAGCACTGTAACTACTGCAACCCCTACTCTGAACTAATGTGCATTTATATTTTTCTCGGCTAGAGAAAGTTTAAACATTGAAACTAAAGTTATTCATTAAGACATACATTATTTAAGAGATTAGATCAATCATATATATGTATACACACTATTTACCAACGTACCCTACCTGTCAGGTAATGGAGTAATAAACACTGTACGAACAAGATAATTTCAACAGCTAAAGACAACTGGAATTCAATTTGATAACACAGTAGTGACATAAATTTATATAGAGATAAAAAAATATTTGCTTACTTATTTTTACCCTTCTTACTTCTTTAACTTTAGTTCCAAGAAAATATTTTTCAAAATCAGAAAATTCTCACCATCAGAAACGTACTTTTCTCTCTCTACCCTTTTTTTTTCTTTTATGCTGAACTATTTTACAAACAACTGAGCACAGGTCCTATTCATCACATTAAACTTTTATGCTGAACTATTTTACAAACAACTGAGCACAGGTCCTATTTATCACATTAAACTTTTATGCTGAACTATTTTACAAACAACTGAGCACAGGTCCTATTTATCACATTAAACTTTTATGCTGAACTATTTTACAAACAACTGAGCACAGGTCCTATTTATCACATTAAACTTTTATGCTGAACCATTTTACAAACAACTGAGCACAGGTCCTATTCATCACATTAAACTTTGATCATTTCACGTAGAAGAACGTTTGTATGTTGGTACAATAAAAATATGTTATGTCACAAGACCACCTGGTCTCATGATATATATTCGCTGATCTTTGATAAACTCAAATAATCAAGTTTCTTCAAGAGGTTTATCATTCCCATTCAGCATGCATGAAACATAAATTAGACGACTCGGTTCTATTATATATATATATATATACTGGTTTTGACCAAACTCGAATAAAGAAACCACTAAACATTTGATTATTTTTCTAACAATAGGAAGTTATGTTTAATTGTTATATCAGTAAAAAGATAAATGTGTGTTCTTTAAATGTAAAGCTACACAATGGGCTATCTGCGTTGTGTCCACTACGGGCATCAAACTCCGATTTTTAGTGTGCAAGCTCTGAATCTTACCTCTTAACAATGGGGGTATAAATATAATTATTAGTTAACTAATTTGCCGTCTTCAGATTATCACCATATACTGTATATAATTATAATGTAATATCGGAAAATAATCTTATAAACTTCATAGGCGGGAAGGTTCTAGTAGTCAGCGTGTCCGACTGTGAATACGAAATTCACGGTTCGCGTCCGGTTACAATATCAATCTTAAGATACTTGAAATTTTGGATCGTGCGTCTTTAAGAATATTATTACATCTAATAAATATAACAAATCTAAAAAGAAATCAAACGTCGCCCTATTGTGTAATTTTATATTATGTTAAAATTTTGTAAATATAACGCTACATATACGCACATTTTAACATAATACTACAATAAAACAGTGGGAATTAAAAAGTGTTTAATTTACATATGCTAAGTAAAAACCAAATCACGCAAACAAGTTCGTCTATCCACGCGCCTTTAGTATATTCAAAATCCGAAATTTATAGAAGTTTGTGTACAAAGTTTTTCCACAGACATACGATTTGATATATGATAACGCAAGTAAAAGTAAAATATATATAAAAGATTACGCCGAGCTCACATCTACACGTATGTAATAATCATATTCCCCTTGTCAAGTGTTATCTCTATACCTATTAAGCAAAGGTCGAAGTCGCTAGACAAAATTACCTGTTATCTCACAGAAGTACGCTTATTGTCAAGAGTATATGCACGGCACTTACAAAACTTTACTATATACCTGAACTCAACTCCGTTCACAGCAAGTACTTATCTACTCCCATACTTTTTCTAGCTAGCTTTCATGTGTACCTCAGAAAGGTAGCAAATTCCTTCGACTCAAAAGAAGACCCTGTTAGAAGACCCTGGGAGCTAGTTCAGTTTTCAGAAATCTCTGTATCCTGCTGAGACATATATTTTCCTCCCATAGGAAATTAGGGATGTAAAGAAACGTTATGGAAATCACTGTACATACCTGCATCACTCAGTAGTAGACCACACGTTGAAATGAAATGATTGGACGTCATCTTAATGTTGCCATGGTACCTGACCTTATTATGATATTCAAACAGTAAAACTAAATCTTTCTGTAAATGAATGCTTGCACTCGGTCACAGATTGGTTGGCTGGGCCAATGCCTCTACATTTCTCTAACATTCATTAGCATTGCATTTGCTGACGCACTCATTTCAGTCTCACACTTCAAACGATTCTTCGTTTTTATTGGCGAGATCGTCTCTTGTTTATGACTAGGACTGTCAATCTTACTGAGGTATATTTCATATCCCAGAATGTCGCCCATGTCCTAAGCGTGTGTGATCTCTCGTACCCGCGCAGTAAGTACGACGTCTCACCACCCAACCAATGAATTCCTGCGTATTGTAAAATGAGCTTTTACACGCCCAACAGTGCTGGCGGTGGCAGTTTGTATTAGAAGCTTCAAATGATAATTCGATAAGGAACCACGAACTACGACTAAAATGTATATAAATGTAGTAGAGCCAAAGCATGAAGAAACTTATGCTACCACAACTTAGTCCAACATTCAACTTCGAAAAAGAAAAGTTATCCTAAACTTTATTTTGTATATATTTAGCATACGACATATTTAAATTATACTTCATATACTATAATAGAACGCGGAATATTATTCATGGTAAATAAAGTATATGACAGACGACTACTGTAATAAAAGGATTTTGATAAACATTAATGTCACTGAATTTTGATATAATACATACATAACATAAAATTGAACAAGAAGTAGATAACATGTTACATATAGTGAGTTTAACATATTTCATCAGTACTTCGTTGTGATCAACAAATTAAGAAAAATGCGAGTGAAGAGTTTGCGAATATTTTTTAAGACCCCACACATCAAAAAAATTATCTATGACAAACTGCCTCCGCTTAGCATACACTAACTAAATTTGGTGATTTGAAAAACGAAATAAAATCTTGCAAGCTTGACCAGTATAGGTGATGGTCGCAAAAGTCACTGAGCAACCACCACTAACAGAATCCGGTACTTACTTTATCCAACCAATAGCCTCAAACCACCGCAATAGTGAGATTTGAAAGACCACAGTTACATCACATCTACTGGTCAGTCGGCACACCACTACAAGAGAAGGAAGCACAACGTCAAGTTTTAGTTAATACAAACTGTGTTACACACCGCTAGCCTTAGACGATCTGTAGCGCTCGTACACTGGTACAGATGAACGGGAAGAAACGTCGGTGTAAACACTACTGACAACGTTTACCACTACGATAAATCAGGTTCCGAATATGTTGTACTCGAAAAGATTTGACGAGATTTCAAAAACTATAGTCATATAGGCAACACAATGTTTACCTTTCTTTATATATCATATGAAGATGACAATAATCTAGAGCTTCACTGCCACATCACGTATTCTGAAGGTTCACTGGGATTAGGCCTAGAAGAGGTCGTCAATGGAGGAGCAGACGAACGTTCTGCCACGAGTGTCTGTCGTCAAAAGACCGATAGTGACCGCGCTCTCTTCCCACACTTCACCACCGCCTGCGTGTGAGGCCAACCTCTAGGAAAATAAACACAAGATGTCCCGGACAGGCCTGAGGGGGTGAGCGATCATATAAGTCCTGAACATCACGTTTCATGGTCCCCCGTACTGTGCACTTACCCAAACAAAAGCAAATGGCACAAGATTACAAGAACTACCTCGCTTTCCATGTGAAATTTTTAGACGTAACCAAAAAAGGAATATGGGGCTCTCTACTTGTATCACGGTTGAACTAAAGCATCTTATTTGTGGTTATGCTAGTTTCCAAAATATCTATTATTAGTAAATCGTTTCCTTTTAAAAAATAAGTAAGATATTTCTACAACACGTGGAAAATTTAGTACTAAAGTATGGTTTCAACATGATCTTTTTACTTACAAGCTTTGATGTTGCAAATACAGTTTATTTTGCTAGCTTAACAAAGCTTTAGTTTTAATATGATCACTGTTAAACAGTGTTTCTTCACCAAAATACTAAACTTTTAAACGCCGATTGAAACGTTAAATTCAAAGTGGTATTTAAATACTTGGTAAAATATTAATTTCACCAGTCTAAAACAGTAAAAGGCTTACTATTAATATAAGACAGAAAACCAAATATTAACTTACACTGTCAAAGTACTCTACTTTCTTTTTACCACAAATGTTATAATACACGTTGCTTGTAAGTTGTAGTCATTGGATCACTACCTTATCATTTAGATTGCTGGTTTACTAGTAGTAGTAGTAGCTTGTGAAGTCTCCGGTTGAGCTTTAAAACTTGTTTTGTTTAGCCTTTGAAGCAGCTTTTCAAATCGAGATATTATTGTGTTACGATCTTTCCTCAACTGAATGATCACCTCGAGTAACGCGGATCTGTCGTGACCACGGAAGGATACCAAATCCCAGTGCAAGTCATTAACAATGGGCGAATTAATGCCTGTCTGCTGGGGTGGCGATGCACGTCGCGATGAAAATGTGACACATGGTGTGGCAAAAACGAGGCAATCTGATCTACTGCGGCTTCCAAAAAAATCGATATATATATATATATATATATATATATATATATC
>NW_013665811.1:219799-223596 GCF_000517525.1 Limulus polyphemus | reverse complement strand
TATATATATATATCTGTGTGTGTGTGTATCAACATGACGCAAACTCATACATGAAACTGTGTTATGGAAAGATAATTATGTTGTTCTAATATAATAAACAAATGACGCTTGGAATAAAGCTAGCAAGTAAATGTGTCCTCTAATTAAAAGTAAGTGAGCAAAAATGGATATTACCCATGTGACGACACACGCAGCTTTCGTAGTGACAAGAAGAAAGCTTTTTCATCCACTTTGTTAGAGTCCGTCTTGAATCTTCATAATTTTTGGGGTGTTATTTTCATTACTAGTTTCTTTTTTATTATTACTTATATTGAGTATATATTTTACGCTGTTAAATGTTGTGATAGTTAATTGCATTTAAACAAGAAAGAGCACTTAAACTGATGTGGCTTGATTTGTTAACACATTCAACACCACACTCATAGCAGTTATAAGTTAAAAAAAAAAAGGAAAGAAAATGAATGCGCATGAGTAAGTCGAATAAGCTTGTAGTGCATCATGGGGGAAAAATAATGGCGGACGTTGGAGTAAGTGTACTTCGAGTAAAGTTTCTGGAATTGGTGAGAAATGTGAAGTGTATGTATACTAGATTTTTAATTACATGAATAGATAAACTGTTGTTTTCACATATAAAGTCATAATGATATAACAAGGTAAGCAGCTTGCGTAACTCTGTTTTATGTTTTTATTATATTCGTTAAACTAATTTAAAAGTTAAACAGTAAATTAAGTAATGGCAGCATAGCCATAACGGCGTAAGCTTATGTATGCAATTTTCGGCCTGTTTTAAAATTTTTTACACTATTCTAGTACTAGTAGTAGTAGTATATTAAGCTAGATTAGAGATAAAAAAGGCGTCAATCTCTCTTTTATATGTACTTTATATTTTTAATGCATTTGCCAAGCTAAAAACATGTATAACTAGTATAAGTATAACTTATACTGTATTTTATATATTTCAAAAGCACAAAATAAGGCCAATATCATAATTAATAATACATGTCATTTAGCTGACTCAACTGTCTAACATCAAAACATTTTACATGTTATCGTTAGTGTTAGATTTAAGTAGGCAATTAATGTAATGTCAACAACATACTCTAGCTTTCTTTACTTTAGGCCCAGGCATAATGATTTGAATAATTAATATATTGATAAGTTAACAATTTGTATAAGAAAATGAGACAAAATTGAATTTTGATAATGAACTTAAAGTAAAAGTGAAACATACAACTTAATTTAGAAAGGTTTGATTCTTAGAAAAAAGTACATGCAACTAAACTGCAAACAAACTCATAATCAATATGTGCCTAACATTGTTAGTAACAAATATTATAATAATGGATTTTAACATAGCATTTATTTTCAGAAATTCAAATTCAACCAAACAAAAGTAATGTAAGAAAGTGAATTATTGAATGTAAATTGTGTATTATGTGCAAATGATATAGTAATGTAAATTATTCCTAGTCACACTTGTTGAAGCATATATATATTTATATTATTATATAAACAAACTCCCTCACTACATAATGAGGACACACAGTGCAACAGTTTTAAAAGTTGTATTATAAAGTATTAATCAGTGATAAAATAGTTATTGTACCATATTTTTGAGTTTTCTAAAATTACTTGAATTAAAGTATGAAGTGAAGGTATAGAAAATCATTGTGGCTTTAGCATTCTTTGGTAAAATATGTTAGTTCTCTAAGCTTATTGTTACAAGTACAGTTCTAATTATATGTGCTGTGCAGAACTTTAAGGTCAAGTGCTGTTAAAAGTTTCTGGTTAACTGTAGTGCAGAAATGATAATATTTGATTCACTACACAAACAACATAAGGTATGTTGACAGAAAGACATTTGGCATATTGAAACCATACCTCAACCAAACAATAAAACACTATGTAAATACTTTTAAATATATCCTGTTAAATCCATATGTCTGTCCAACAGTATTTCAAGATAATTCAAGCTAGAAGCACAAACCACCTGTGTATCAGGCCAACCATTTCACATGTTTATAAACAAAGGAAGAAATCCAAGAACAAGTCTGCATTTAGGCTTCCAAAGCTTAAAACTATGTCTAATATTCAAGTTTGTATTTCCAGCATTTTCATTCCATCACTCAGGCAGCCAAATTTTAGGTAGACTGTCAAGCTTGTAACAAATATGATTACCTGAACTGAATTCTGCTTTTCTCTGATTCTTCTGTGCTTAGAAACTAGTCCAAAACCTAGCTGCAGCATCTTATACCAGGAATCTTTCTATTAGCTCATTGTTGTGCTTCTTCCAACATTTTAGCTTTTTTTTTTCTGTATGTGGTATGGGGACCAAAGCTCCATGCAGTATTTCAGATAAGAACTTACCAGAGATTCATACAAAACTATATTAATCTTTTTTTTTAAGATCAGAATTTTAGATACAGAAGTAAAAACCTGTTAGTGTTTTCACTACAGCTGAATTCCATTTTTTCATATGATAGCCAGTTCAATTGTTTAAATACAAATAAAAAAAGTTCTTTCTTAGCTAGTATAGTTATATGATATAACTAAATAACAATAAAATATAGAATGTTATGAACAATAGTGCATGAATCCTCACTTTTTTTTTTCACAGCAACACATTTTACATCACAGAGGTTCTTTACAAATTTTTTCATTTCAAGTGTATAATTTTACACTTCTCGGTGTTAAAGTTATCTTCCACTCACTGATACATTTGCTAAGACTGTGAAAGGTCTTTTGGATAAAAGAAACATTTTCAACAGAATCTTCTTTTTCCAACATTTTAGTACCAACAGCATATTTAGAAATTACTATTGTCAAAAAGAGTATGCAAATGTTTAATATAAATAATGAAGAAAATTTTGAAACCAAATTTTTGAGTGACCAACTAGTCACATTTTTCCATTTGTAGACATTCTCTAAGCTGATCTGTGGCATATAGGAAGAGCAGACAGGGCATCTGTCTCGGGGACCATCTGACCTACTCAGTCACTACTTAAAAAGGTCTACTTATGAGATAAATAAAATTAATACTTTCTGTATTTAGGTGTAGAGCCAGGCAATTTACTCAATTAATTGATTACCTATGTCCTTTGATCACATCACTTAATGTCATATAAAGTAATTGATTAATTGGAATTCTAATTAAATTGATTAATGTCACAAAAACAATCAACTAATCAAAATTAATGTTTCAAATTGTTGAAGGTATCAAAGATAATAGGAAAGAGATTGAATCCATTTGGGTTTATATTAATGGATCTAAAGGGAAAAGGCTTTTAGTGGGAATTTGTTACAAACCACCAAATGATACTGATAAAATTAATGAGCAACTTTACAATGAGATTAAGATTTCAGCTTTTAATGAAGTCATAATTATGGGTGATTTTAGTTTCAGGCATACAGATTGGGAAATTCTAGTCAAACCATGAAGGGAGAAAGGTTTTTGAAACTGTTCAAGCTGGCTTTTTTCACCAGTTAGTCAAGGAACCTACTAGAAACAATGTATTTTAGATTTATTGTTAACTTCAAATATAGAAATGATCATGAGGGTGGAAATTGGGGAACATCTGGGTGCAAGTTATTATTGCTCTATTAGGTTCATCGTTTTGCTGCATATGGAATTAAGGAATAATGATATTTTGGTTACAAATTTCAAAAAAGAAAATTTTGAAGGAATGCAACAAGAATTATCTGTTTTGAATTGGGCAGTTGAGTTATTTGGAGACATTGATCAGATGTGGAAAATTTTTAAAGATAAATTGTTAAATATTCAAGATAAACATATTCCT
>NW_013665811.1:218478-219626 GCF_000517525.1 Limulus polyphemus | reverse complement strand
TCAAGAAAGTTGGTGAAACAGGAAATTAGGACATCAAAAATGATGTATGAGAAAATATTGGCTGAAAATGTAAAAATTAACAATAAGGATTTCTTTAAATAGATTAAGGGTAATCATAATGTTAGGATGGGGTAGTACCCTTGAGGGATGATAAAGGAAGGCTAGTATCTGATGGTTATGAGATGGCTGGGTTATTAAATTTTGCTTTTTCTTCAGTTTTAAGTAATGAAGATTTAAGCAGTATTATCCATCTTGAACAGTTGAAAGATGGAAACAAGATTGAACTAGATGATTGTTGGTTAAGAAAAAATTGGGAAGTTTAAAAAATGACAAGGCTCCTGGGCCAGATAATATTTCCCCAAGGGTTTGAAGGAGGTTAAAGATTGGATATGTGAGCCACTTGCTACTAATTTTTGTCAGTCCTTGAATAGTGAGCAGGTACCAGAGGATTGGAAGTTAGCTAACGTAACTCCTCTTTTCAAGGGAGGTGATAAAAATTTTCCCAGTAATTATAGACCCATTAGTCTTACATAGTTGTGGCAAAAACTTTGGAAAGTCTGTTAAAAGATGCTTTGCAAAGTCATTTAACAAAGTTTAGAATTTTATTGGATAGTCAACATGGTTTCACTAGGGGAAAATCTTCTTGCCTTACAAATCTTTTAACATTCTTTGAAAAGGGTACTGCTTATGTAGATGAGGCTAAGGGTGTAGATTTGGTGTATCTGGATTTTCAGAAACTGTTTGACAGGGTACCACGTAAAAGGCTTGAAAAAATTAGCTCTATAGGTGTGGGGGATAAGTTAGCAAATTGGATAGAAGAGTGGCTGGCTGGAAGAAAGCAAAGAGTTGTTACAAATGGAGTTCAGTCAAAAACTTGATTAATGTCACAAGTGGGGTACCTCAGAGCTCAGTCTTAGAACTTTTGCTGTTTTTGATTTACGTCAATGACATAGGTAAAGAAATATTCAATAAATTACTTAAATTTGCAGATGATATTAAGGTCTTGGGTGTTGCTAGCTGTGAATAGAATGCTGCTGATGTACAAAAGGATTTAGATCATTTAGTTATTTGTTTAAATAAATGGCAAATGGGTTTTAATGATAATAAATGCAAGATAATGCATGTGGGTTATCATAATTTGAATAATA
>NW_013665811.1:216336-218468 GCF_000517525.1 Limulus polyphemus | reverse complement strand
CAGTCTTGGGCTCCTTACCTTAGGAAATACCTTGAATTGTTGGAAAGGGCTCAGAGAAGGGTTACTAGAATGGGGCCTGGGTTGGAGCAGTTGTCATATGAGGAGAGGCTGAACTCTCAATTTGTTTTCTATTGAAAAAAAAGAAGAATTGGGGTGAGGGTCTGATTGAGGTGTTTAAGATTGTAAAGGGAATTGATAGTGTTGATGAATCAGCTTCATTCATATCTAACAGTGAGAATAATAGGACTTGGGGACACAAGTATAAATTTTGGCAAGATAGGAGTCATCTCCAGCTAAGACAGTTTTATTTTTTTAACAGGGTGGTTAGCCTTTGGAATGGGTTGCTTTCAGATGTTGTAGAGGCAGTAAATTTAAGTGAGTGTAAGAAAAAGCTTGATAAGTATATGAATGATAAGGGCTGGCTTTAAGATTTTTTTTATTATCATAATTTAGTTTAGAGGATGGAACAGCCCAGATAGACCAATAGGTCTCATGTTGTCCAAAAACATTATGTTGTGTTAAATTATTACTGCTTTCAATTATTCCAACTATCCAAGTAATCAAAATATTACCATTGTGATTTCTAATTATTATTTTCAGTTAATTCAAGGTTTTTCAGCTTAATCAATTGATGTCACAGCTCATGAAAATAATCAACTAATTGAAATTGGTGTTTCTAATTAATGCTACTATTTTTGTTTATTTCAACTATCCAAGTCTCATGTGAGAATAATCAATAAATGACCTGATGATTAATTTATCTATCCAGGGGCCCCAGTTAATGATATCAGTCTCAACTTATATATACCTATTTTTAAGATACACAAAAGTAAAATTTTTTGGACCTAGGAACCTATATGATACACAATTGCAAAGACTATCTGTAAACAGAGCTTGCATGGTTATCTTAGAGGCCTCCTACAAATCAAAAAGTAACCTCCACCCCTCCCATAACATTACACAAACAATTGGAAGTGTAGTTTTATTTTCTTATAATGTAGTGTATCCTTTTACTTGTGTAACATCAGTAAGGTTAAGCTTAGGAGGGTGTGTGTGAAAAGTATTATTTCTTTAGTATATGCCACTGAAATAAATTTTCAGTTCACTTTTTCCTCATCCTATAAGCATTCATTTTACTAATCAGCTTCATACAATACACCTTATTTGTACAGTATATTATTTCTTTTTATATGGCATATGGTATTTTTTAGTGCAAGTTGTAGTTAGGTCCTCATTTTGACAATTTCAAATTACATATAATTTTCAGTGAGATTAATGTTATAATGTTGTTTTTTCTTCTTTTGAACCTGTTTAAAGATATTGTTGAAATATCTTGCAAAAAAAAAATACAGTTAAGCATAATGGTATCATTTAAATATCTGACACATATTTAAGTATTTCTGGCCAGAGATCACTATTTGTCATTGCTAATATTGAATAGTTTAATATGAAATTCATAGCATGTTGAATTGTGGAGTTAGTGTGTGACTGGCATAAGTTACATCAATTCAGTTTAAGTATGTCTGTGATTTAGTGTATTATCTTTGTAACCTGTATTTCTGTCTCTATGTGGTTTCTTCTTCAGCCATTTTTTTTTTTTTCATTTAAAACTACCATTTGTGATATTTTGTTTTTAAATTGCAGAAGGGCTTTTAATATTATTTGTCTGTTTTGATAATACTCAGGTTATTCCCTCACATATTTGCATACATTCAAACAAACAAAATTTGTATGTAAAAGATAAGTTTTAGGATATCCAGTTTGGCTCACCACTGTAATAGATTTCATACCAAATGAAGTACACTAACAACTGTCTAAATAATATACAATGCTCAAGATATTTTAGCGTGATGTGCCTAATACATGTACTAGGATAACTGGTATTATTTTTATAAAAGAAAGCTTTTAGTACTATTGTACAGACTTTATAAACTTTTTAACATGGGTTTTATTTATTGAATGAAATATATTAAAAATATAATTTTGTTATAATCTCTCTTATTACATAAAGTATTTGAAAGTGATATATATATATATATATATATATATATATATTGTGTGTGTGTATAGACATAATATTACTGTACTTATTAACTAAAGACAAATTAGTATAACTTAATTAACAACATACT
>NW_013665811.1:209768-216295 GCF_000517525.1 Limulus polyphemus | reverse complement strand
TATATATATATTTGTGTGTGTGTATAAGACATAATATTACTGTACTTATTAACCAAAGCAAATTGTATACTTAATTAACAACATCAGTTTTAAACAACAGAAAATAAATATGTTCAGTCTTCTTTTTTAAATTTTGCTTTCATTTTTAAATCTTGCAATGGTAACAAATGTATTGTTTGATGAAAGAAATCAGAATGACAGTGTTTATGTTATTTATAAACCTATTGGTTGTTGAAGTGTCTTATGTGTACAATATATTCATTTAAAAAGGTTAAAATATTGCAAATTCAATTAAAAAGTTTAGATTATATGAATATAGAAAACTATTTTAAATAGGGAGAAAGCACCTATAGTTTGTTAAAGTTAAGATGTAAAAAGAAAAAGAACAAATTTGCAAAAAATGACTGAAAATTTCAGGTAGTGTTACTATAGATACAGTACATTTGCTATTGTTATTTTCTTTTACTTCATTTTATCATAGTAATTTATTTAACCAGTACTTTCTTTTATGCTTGTTTTAATATCTATATACATATGTATTTTATAAACACACACACACACACACACACACACACACACACATATATATAAACATATTATTGGTTATGTCTAAGTTCAACAACTAAAATAAGGAGTAATTTTGTTACAATTGTTAGCTAAACAATAGTATTAGTTGTTTTTTTTGTGTCTATGTTATATCTACATATTGTTTTGTTTATACAAAACTTATTATTCACTTTACAAGTGGTATTGTACATTGTACACCTCATTCTGACCAGGCATTATTAAATGTACATTAAATTGGCTTGTTACATTTATATGTATTTTCATAATGAGAAAATGATCCATAAAAGAAAAAAATTACAACATCAAATTGATTAGAAATATTCTTAGAAATAAGTGTAGAGATACATGGTATTCATGGACTTTGAATCAGAAACAGAAGTATTTCAAGATAGTTGCAAGAAAGTAATTGGCCTAGAAAAGTTGCAGCCATAAACTTTACTGTAATAATTCATGTGTGAGCACTGTTTAAGCAATTAAACCTCTCAAAGGTTCACAGAAACAGAAGTTGGATGAACAAATGAGACAGTAAGCTATGGACTAAATAATACAAAGACTTGAGCTTTTTGCAGAGATGTGGCTATGAGAAGTTTAGGTAAGAATGTGTACTAAAAAACAGTTAACACATTGAGTGGTCTATAATGTGATTTAGGTATGTTTTTCTGCCTCAAGTGGGAGATCTTATCAGAATTAATGGTTTTGTGAGGATGCAGTATCAGAACATTGACTCATCAAGCAATACCCAGTGGGCAGTAGTGGTGTTTACTTGTTCCTGGCTTTGAATTTGGCAGTTAGATGATTCAGTGTAAATTGCCTTGCTGAATTAGAGGTATTTGTGGAGCTAGGATAGAGTTTGACATATAAGTTATGGAATGCCCATACCAAAGTTCTGGTTGAAATTAACTCCAGTTGAAAATTTGCTTTGCCTGGTGAAAAGTAGTACTTCCAACTTTTAAGAGATTGTACAGCAAAAATGGACATGAATACCAGTTCTTAGTCTAGAAGAACTGGCAGTCTTCACACTTAAAGATAGTTAATGACAGAAAAAAACATTCTAAATATTAATTATTGAATTGCAGCATGTTGGAAATGAACAACTTAAGCCTAATATTGTAATAATGAACATAAAAAATGTCATATAAACCAAATCTTTTTTTCATGAAAATTTGGGTGTTAACAACTTAGACTCATTCTTATGGGAGAGGGAGGAGAGAATAGTGTATGTGTGCAATTACGTGCATGACTACAGGGATTGAAATTTCATCTTTTTAGTTGGCTTTTATGTTTGGGAATGTATGGATCATCCATATACCTTTAGTTATGGCCAATGAAAGTGGAAGGATTAAATAAAACAACAGTACATGAGTGAATGTAATTTGTTTTCTATTACCATCCATGGACTAATATATAAAGGTATTTTGGTCTGCAGCAGAACAAGAAAAGTTGTCACTTCAGGCAACTTCATTCAAATCAACAAACTACACATGAACTTGAGTTTTAAGTGTATTTTTGATATTTTAAAAAACATTGACTGAAAGCCCAAATTTGTTTTATTTGTTACAATGGGTATTTCCTTCAATTTATAAACTTAATGCAGTTTAATATTTGCCTTTTATATGCTGCTTATTCTGATATTAACTATACTTATTATTTTGAGAGATGATTCATGCACTATCTAAAATGACTAAGTTACATAGACTTGTGATCTAAAAGAAAAGATTTTAGATATTACTTCGTGTATTTGAAACTTATGAAGATATTTTGCGTATATATAATGTTTTGGTATTGCTTTTATTTGCTAATGTGATTGTTAAATTAAGATTGTTCTGTTGAGAGATCTTTTATATTTACTCTTGTTTTTTAGTTTTCCAACAGAGAAGAAAAATTACAATTCTGATGTTATCAGACCACACAAAGATATGTATACATGGTATTTTTCATTAAAGAGTATTTCACTTTAACTTTGTTATTCTAATTCTTTCATCTTTAGTACTATTCCACATGTGCAAACATAAACCCATACTGAACAGTTAACATATGTAAGTAGGGTAACAAAAATATGTTTTTATATAAAGTTAAGTTTGAATGGTTTAGCCTTTTTAATGTTTATGGTTTCTAACATTTAGAGTGTACAACAAATATATATCTGATTTGGTAAAAAACATTGTTTGAAGATTGAGACAAGGTAAAGTTGGAACATCAGTCAAAAAAGAACTAACTTTATTTAGTATTCAATTTATTATTTTATGCATATGCTTTTTATTTGTAAGTTAAATTAACCTGATTACAAGAGCTCATTCAGCACACCCAAGCCATCATGAGCCTCTAAATAATGAAACAAAAGCAGTAACCTATCAAATATAAAAGTTTTATATCTAACAAAAATTACCATGCTTTTAAACTATCAATACATGCCATACCATCAAACAAACTATTCCACAAGCTCATAGTTTTAGCAGAACAGTAAGTTTGGCTCTAACTGTCTTAAGATTTTATACACTGTGTACTACCTCATATACTCAAATCAATTATATTAATCTTATCAGTTCACAAACTAAAAAAGACTAACATTTTGCATGTTCAACTCTCAGGAATTTTCTTCTATATTTAAGGGAAAACAAGCATATCTGTTTAACCCTGTTTCATAGTTCACATTTTTAAAATCTGGGTATAATTTTGTTAACTCAGGTCTTAAACAAAATTACAATAATTTTAATGAGTGGTATATTATCAAAGAGCTTTTTGAAAGTGAAGATAAACACATTCTATAGTGTAGAGAAAGTAGACTTTATCAGACCCTAACACTTTGCTTATGTATGCAGGAAGGAGAGACATAAAGATCATATAACATTTTGCATATAATTACATTCACTTTCCAAACAAATGGCCTCCTTGTTAAGTACATTATGAAAGCATACCATAGTTTTCCTTTTCACAGTTGAAAATAAAACAAAATGGCTAAGTAATATATTATACGTTTTGAACAGAACATAACATAAAGCTAGTAATGTGTTTTCTAAAGCTTTTAAAATAAAACTATGTACAGGTACTAGGTAGTCTCTTCTTCACTTTAATGTACTTATTCTTTGTGATTTTAGTACCCCCCCCCCCCCCATTAGTTTGCTTTAGTCAGGCCAATTTTAACTCAATTTCTTATCCCAGGCCCCTTTTGTGGGCCTTTTCCTTTAGTCCAGCATAAACAGTGATGATCAGAATAATCATGTTTAGCAGTTCAATTTCTGTCTTGTCCAGTGCAATCCTCTTTCTGTCTTTTCACTTTTGGACTCATTGCTATTTAGAGAGAATAATAAACTGTTTAGGTAAAATATTACAGTTTTTACGATGTTTCATCATCGTCTTTGGTACAGGGATCAGTGTCATGCTTTTCATGGTCAGATATGGTAGACTCTTCTACTTAATGCTGGCTTTTCCAAGAGGAGTAACTTGTATAGATTGAGGTATTTTCTGCATGTTTAATTTTTATGTGGATTTAGTGTCACCAAGTTGCTAAGAACAATGATTGAATTTCAAGAAGAGATAGTCTGTAGATCAAAAACAGACAAAATATATGTTCACAATCATGTCAGGTTATAGTCTACAGTCATGGAGAATGGGAAATAAATCACAAATCAATGTAATAATCACAACATATGGAAAATAAGAAACCAATATCATTATGAGTCACAAGAAATAAAAGTACCCAATAACAGGTCACAGCTCTCTCCTATCCCAACTGCATACATGTTTTTTTCTTCATAGTTCTCTTTATTATTTGTCCTTTACTAATGTGAAGTAAGATGAGTTAAAAATTACAGCATTTTGGACTTCTCCTTTGTCTGCCTCAAATCACTGTCCAGTACCAAACCTCACGAGTTGGGCTGGATCTATGGTATCCAAAACTATGTTTGAAATGCAGTTAAACATGATTTTAGTCACATTTGAGGTCAAAGACCCAATGTTTTGCCAGCTTAGGTGTTATAAACCATTGTGCATTACTAAGTCCTTTTAATGATAGTAATTTTTATATAGATAAGCAACCAAACTGATATCAAAGTATCATAAAGTATGAAATACAAGTAAACATAAGATAACCTTTTTTTAATATGGAACCAGAAAATGAAAATCTGACATAATTTATTTTGTTTATATTTGTTAATCTGTTTCAAACATTATTACTAAAACAAACTAACAATTAGTTTTACGCTAATATAATATTCAGTCAGTTAGCTGGTGACAATGGATAACATTTAATATGCTGGAAGTCACTGAAATTATTAAAGCCTCAAAGAATGAAAATCCCTCAACTTTTTACGAGGCAGCTGCCTCTAATCAGTAATTTTATTGATTTGTTTCTAATAGTGTAGGCTATTCCACTTACAACAGATTTGGTACAATGAAATAACTTTTTCCTCATTATTGTGTTTTATGTTTCAACTTTAGCTAAATCATCAGTGCTTTGATCTGTTTGATACAAATGATTATTATGTAGTCAGTGAACAAGGAAATATCTGCTTCATGAACTTGTAAGTTATTCACATCATGACATATTGATATATGTTATAGGTGAAAGAGGAAATTTAGGTGTTGCTATATACAGTTGTAGAGATAGTGAGTGATGTATGTCATTGTTTTTTTTATTTTGTGGGAAACCAGAAATATGAAATATAATGTTATACAAAATGAAACCATCTACCACTGTGCATCTGTTAACAATACATATTCCTAACATATTTATTCTCCAAAACAATACGTTAATCAAAGCATCACTTTTATTTAATGGCATGCACAAGTGGAATAGTTTGCAAAGTACTTTCACAAGAGGTTGCTACTGCAGAATTTTATTTCATCCATTATAAACTATTCACACAGTATAGATGCTAGATATCTACCCCTTTTGTAAATTGAATAAATGCAATGCTTAAATGTCAAACACAAACTTTTCCATATAAAACATGTAGATATATGTTCTTCACTAAATAATAGGTGACACTTTTGCTAAATAGACCAACTCTGAATTCTGTTTATGAACTGAAAAGGAATGAAAAGACCAGTAAACTTTGTGACTGGAAATTTCATAGGGGGAAGAGAGTAACAATGCAGATGGTAGATGTGTAATATATAATTTTCATAATAGTAGTCTTACAGCATCATGAATCACTGCATAATAAAACACTTCAAGGTTATCTGTATCAATAGCCATTAGAAAGAGCGGTTTGGATGATGCAAGGTTAATTGTATGTGTAGCTGTCACAAAACTATCGCTACCTTACAAAGAAGTGAGGTCATAAAAACTGCAGTGGGCTAAAAATCATGACAGTTGGGCATTAGGGTACTTAAAACAATTGTACTCTGAATTGAGGAGCCCAAATTTGAAATCTTTTGTAGAAGGTGTATTCTTCATTCTTAAGAATTCTAAAGTTAAACTCAGTTAAATTATATTAGTTATTATTTATGGAATAATTAAGTTCTGGTTTGGAATTCTTTTAATTTTGACATGATGGGTTTTCTTCATACATTCCCTTTGATTCTGCCAAAACATGAAGAATTTCTGTAGAAAGCATAAAGCAACAGATCATTTTGTTTTGTCCAGGATTAAATAAGGCTAAGCCTCTCTTGTGATTTGGAGTTATTTCCATATTGCTTATTTTGTTGCTGACATAGTTAATAAATTTCACAGGGTTTTGAGAACAAGTATGAAAGAATATACAGAGATATGTGTTACTACCTACCATCTGATTCTAGCTTCATACAGAAGAAATTAAAACCTGTGTTATTTTACTAGTGGTGGTAGAATTAGTTAGCTATGGAAAAGGATAAATACATGACAGTTGTAAGCACTATGACTTTCTTCACAAAATATTTCTTACAGGAAATAAAATGGTAATTTGATGAGATAAGTAACTTTTTTAAATTCTTTTTTTCTTTTAATTTGGGGTAATATTTCATGAATTCCTTAACTGTTC
>NW_013665811.1:156651-208894 GCF_000517525.1 Limulus polyphemus | reverse complement strand
AGAACACATTTTCTTTCATAACACTGTTAAGGTTATTTCCAGTCATAATTCAAATGATGATAACCCACATGCATTATCTTGCATTTATTATAATTAAAACCCATCTACTATTTATTTTCACAACTCACTAAATGATCTAAATTCTTTTGTAAATCAGCAGCATCCTCTTCACAGCTAGAAACACCCAAGACTTTAATATCATGAGCAAACTTAAGTAATTTATAATTAATTAAATGCATTATTTTACATTTTGGTTTGCCGACATCATCAGAGGGCTTAACATACATTTGTTAGCATAACTGTGAAATGGTAAATTTGTAGCATTTCCCTGGGGCTTACACATAAGTAGCTACATCATTGTTTAACTATTACGTTGCCATTGTAAGTATTAAATATGCTAACCACATTTTCTGTTGGTATTTAAATAATTAAAAAACTTGAAACAAAGTATCAGTTGATTACTGTAACTTTAAAAATTAAAGTGTACTTTTTAAGACACGCAAAAAAAATTCTACAAATGTCTTTAAACTTTTAGTTATAAAAAATGACCACAAGTGAACTAAAAAAAAAAGTAATAATTAAATTAAAACATAATTGTTAGTTTACGTGATAGTGTATAAACTTACTAATTCATGTTTTTATCAATTTTACAGGAATTGATCTTCAAAAATAAACCTGCAAGATGTCATATGAAGAGCGATTTTGAATCACCACGAACAAACAATGTCATATTGCCATGCTGGGTCAGTTGATAAATTTCTGTCCAGAAATAAGCTGAATGATGTATTTACTGATTATTAAAGGTGAAGTATTTATGACATGTATTAAAAAAACAACAAGAAACCAATTTTATGAGGGTTGTGTCATAGCAGTAGCATGACCTGTATTTTTTTTTTTTTGGTCCATACTTAGTGACAGAAACATTTATCAAGTTGGAACAGTAATAAAAGTTAGAGTTTTAAAATAGCTGTATAATGCAAAGGGGTTATTTAAAAACAAAAAAAGTGACAGTCACAGTAGCAGGTGTAGCTGGGTGAAAAAAAAACCTGAAGGAACATCCACGGTGTAAAACTATGACACGTGTTAATAGTTCGATGGTTTGGTGTTAGTGTAGACCTCATGGTCTCTGATGATTGAGTCATATGATGTAGAAAAAAAAGTTTATTTTGTTATCTGGTTAGAACTTGAATTGTCTGAATCATGAAGTCATAAAAAAAAATAACATAGAAGTTTATTGTTCTGTAATTGATAATACTTGTAAAAATGAAGAACCCAACTAAGTATTGGTATGGGTAGGATGTTGTTGTAAGCTAATATGTATGAAAAGAACAAACTTAAATAATGTTGCCCAAGAGGTTTTATTAGTGACCGACATGAAATACGAGTAACATGATTGAACTGTTTCCTACCTCGGAGATTAGCCTGCAGTAATTGAGTGTGTGTAAAGAAACAATTAGTTACCAAGTTTGATTTTTTTAAATAAAAACATTATGACTTCTTCTGTCTGTGTTGCCTTAAGGTTTTCTTTAAACACTATGGTGGCTACGTTGTTATTGTCCAACAAATATCTTTGTTGTTACATATAAACGACTTTACTCTCTTCTTGATTTACTGTAGGTGGTGGACAATTCTATGAAATATTTGTTCATAATATCCCCGTCAAATGCACCGAGGTTATTTGTAAACTTTAGATTCTGTTTATTAGTTTATACGACAATGTCAAAGAACCCAGAATAGTTGTTTACCCATTTTTCAATCGAGCCCAACTTTTTCTCTTTTCTACAATGTCAGAAAACAAAGCTGAAAATGTTTTATGAACTTGAACACGCGAGTCTTGTGCTTATGCTCCAAATTTCAGAAGATTGCAATAATATTAGTAAATAGTGTCAATAATAATGTTTATACGAAAACGTGTGTTGTGCGTTAACATAATATTATTTATGTCCCATAGATGGCAGTGCATATTTGCTGTAAGAGCCAAGGTGATTCAAGTACTTGGAGTCGGAAGAATGGTTGGTCGTTGCCCCTGCATCCTCTTCAAGTGCTGGCATGGTTTTTCTTGCTTCTCTTTGCGGTGTTATACTTTGGTGTTCTGGTTTCTTCCATTCCCTGTGGACTTTGGCAGATAATGGCTTATGTTGTATCCTTTGATTGTTGATCAACTAAACAATGATATTACGTGTGGAGCTGAGCAATTATATTTTATTAATCAATTATTAAAGATTTCTTCAGACCATGAGACATACAGGCAATTTAAAAAACAAAAAAAAGTGGTGGTGGTTGCTGCCAACCAGTTGCTTTCCCTCTTGTCGTCACTTCAAAATTAATGACAGTGAAAGATTGCCTGAAAGAAAAAAGCAGACATGGTGAGCGAGTTTAATGGCAATGTGAACTGAGACCCTTGAATCACAAGTGTGTGTGTGTGTGTAAGGCTAAAATTGGGAAGAGCACAGAGATAGCCCATTGTGTAGCTTTGCGCATGACAACAAACACGCAGTATAGCAATTTTTTCACATTAATTTTGATTAGTTGATTATTTTCGTGACAGTTGATTTAATCGATTGTTGGAATAATAAAAAACTAGTAACGAGAAGCAACCATTTTGATTGATTGATTTGATCATAATTTTGATTACTCTATTAGCTTACATGACACGACGTAATTGCTAGCGACAGGTAATCAAATAATGAATTAAATAACTCTGCTTAAGTTACATGTGTATATAAAAAAAAAAAGACGAATATTCAGAGTAACCAGTTAATTAAAGAGATACATTATTATTGGTGTCATATTTCAAGCTTTATGTGGGAACAACCAGACTTTAGTTAAACAAGAGGGAATCCTTAATAGCTGTGGTACTTGAAATTTTTTTAGGCAGGATTAAAGTAAATTAAGCTAAGAGACTTTTTTCCTTTCTATTAGCTATATTTTAATGCACCAGCAATACAAAGCATGGGGTGTACGTATACCCGATTCAATTTTATTACTCATCAGGATCTCTACCCACGTACTCTCAAATTGAAATTCTTTTAAACAGGATATTAGAGTAATGTATGAGACCTTAGTTGTGGTGAAATACGTCAATCGAAAGGTTTCACCTCTTGAGTCCAAAACTGTAACTAGATCTCAAATCGTTTAAATTAAAATAGAGCAATGAGCTAAAAGTTTGTACAACAGCAACATAAAACCTCGGAGCCGTTCTATGATCTGATATGCCGTGGCTAAAAATAGTAAATCGTTGATTTGGTATATGCCAGAGAATGATAAAAGACTTTCGACTAGCAGTTTAAGTATTAATTTTCCCCGTTAGATTATTACTTAGAAAAAATTTAATTGAAAATGAAATCTGTTTTGAAGCTACATTTTTTTTTCAAAGTTAACCTTGTAATACAACCAAATCCTTTTTATCTGAATGTTCTTGATACATGTATGCTTTGTTTTGCTGTATTTAGCTTGAGTGTAGTCCAGCTACTGATTTAGTTACTACAAGAGTCTACGGTGCTCCAGTCATTTGTAGTCTACTGATGTCTTAACCGTAAGATTACCAGTGGGGTTCATACGGATCTTATTGGCTTTTTTATACACATTTCTCTGAACTATTTATGCACCAAACTGCTTGTGAGTTACAGGGTCCCTAATAACGTACGAGCTTGGTAATTTAATCGATAACCTAAGAACGGCGATTACGTCGACTAGTGTCTCATAAACTAATTGATTAATCGAAATCACAATTAAATTTATTGCCATGAATGTAATCAGCTAATTGAAATTAGTGTTTCATTATTACTGTTTTTGATTATTTTAACAATCAATTAATCAAAACTCCTAATTATATCGATTGTCAAAAAAAATAATCAGCTAATTGAAATTAGTGTTTCATTATTACTGTTTTTGATTATTTTAACAATCAATTAATCAAAACTCCTAATTATATTGATTGTCAAAAAAAATAATCAGCTAATTGAAATTAGTGTTTCATTATTACTGTTTTAGATTATTCAAAAAATGAGTTAATGAAAATTTCAATTAAATTGATTATTATGAAAATAATCAAGTAATTGAAATTATGGTTTCCAGTTATTCCATTTTTTTATTGTTCCAACTATCCAAGTAACTGAAATATTGCTATTATGTTTGTTTGTTAAGCATGAAGCTCCACAATGGGCTCTCAAACTGCCCAATCTTAGGCTTAGAAGTTGTTTTTTTATTTCAAGATTGCTTAACTTTAGTGATTCAGTGGTAGGCTGATGATTCCAGGGTCAATTCCCATTGCTACTAAACTAACCCATCACCCTGTCTTTGTCATGACAGAACTACTAAAGCTATTTACCACTGTCACTAGTTTTGAACTGATGACTATAGGGAATGTAATTGTTCGGCCACAACCACAACCAACTTTGTTTTTGTTCATATGTATGATGGTTTGAGGAACATTGTATAAATTGATTAATTGAATATAATCATTTAGCAAATACAACTAATCCACTGGTTATGTATGACTCACACAAAATATTTAATAAAAAAAAAGTCATAAATACTGCAATTAATACTAGTAATAACTGATATATGTCTCCGTTTTTTATCTAAAAAAAAAATGTGATTTCACCCAATTTTTCATCATTCCTTTACACTGCATGTTGTAACAGGCAAAAACATTAAATTGATTTAATATGATGTAACATATGGACCTTCATTTGAAGTGAGCAGTATTTAAATAAGTTGAGAGTTCCATAGACGTATTTTTAGTGTCATAAATATAAAATATCTATCTCGTAAAGAATGATTTTTGAAATGGCTGGTTCAATTTTCTTAACACATTTTCTAGGTTTTAAGTGTTGTCTACGTTATTCACATTGTAATTCACGTGATCGGTGTGAGTCTCGACCCTGCAGACCCCAACGTTCTTGCCAAAAACGTTAGCGGACCGTGCCTCGCGTTTGATCGCAGCACTCACACACATGTGATAGAGAATCAGTTGTGTTACATCTGTGGGGTAAAAGTGTAAGTGTCGTGTGTGTTGCTTTTGTAAATCACGTTAGGTATCGAATCAGATTGATTTAACTTCTGTAGAGGGTACAACTTTATGATTTTGTAAACTCAGACATAACTTCTGTTAAAGAAATGTTATTTTTCTATTAAAGAAATAGATAAATGGAATAGTTTGTCTTCAAGTAAGGTAGAGTCTGAAAAGTTGGATATTAAGAGTAGTGGACCAATGGAATTGTTAATGTTCAAGTATTATAGAAGTTACAGAAGTTTAATAGGAGACTGGATGAGTATTTTGGAGATTAGAGTCGAACACAAGAGAAGGTTTTTTTTATGTAACTTGGTGTAGGGTGGTGGTTGAAAATAGGATGAGCCAAGTATCCTTCTTTCTTGGAAATGTTTATGTTTGGTAGGCTAGGGGGATGTAATTGCTTATCTGGGTTGGTAGGCTTCATCTTTACATACTCTTAGGTATTAAAGAAAAAATCTATTGCAGTTTACAAATTTTGAGACTTCAGTCGTTTACTTGGAAAAGTTAAAAGGTGATTTGAGGAAATGAGACTTGTCTGAATTCATTAAAGGAATGATTAGTTTGAAATTTTATTACGTACTCCAAAATAGAGGGGGAAATGTAGTATGTCATTAAGAACACGTAATATTTAAAGAATCAGATGATTGACACAATGTAATACATTGTTGTTTAGGCCCGGCATGGCCAGGTGGTTAGAGCGCTCGACTCGTAATCTGAGGGTCGCGGGTTCGAATCCCCGTCACACCAAAGATGCCAACCTCCGCCTTTGCCTGGTCCAAAGTCCAGGATGAGAAAGGAGGAGGGTTGGGTGCGGGGCTAGCAACTCCACCCCGTAAAAAAACAACCTGCTACAAGTAACTGCAACAACACCTTCCGTTGGCGAGGTGTTGTTGCGGCCCTATGCTCCACTGGGAGTTTACAGGAATAACAAAAAAAATACATTGTTCTTTACATGATAACGAGTATTGCTTTTGACTAGGCATAAGAAATGAGGAAGGAGTAAAAAGGCTGAAATAGTTAAGGGGGGGCAGGCCCCCTGAAACTTTTACATTTTCAAAAGAATAGAAGAAAATGGCTTAAAACTAATAAAAAAGTTAATATATTTTCAGTTTCCAACAAGTATCGAAAGTTTTAGTACTTTGAACCAACTCAAATGTGTTTCCCTACCACCATTGAAACAATACAAGCGGTCGTATATAGTCAGGTGGGGCACTTATCATTTTACTGTCTAAACTTAAACTCGTTCTTGGCTCGATATTCTGACATTTTATCAGTTGTAAACATGGCATGTTGAGAAGAAGGAAGTAACAGTATAATCTATATTTGTTCTCCAATTTTTCTTCAGAATTTCACACAAAACACAAGACCACCCTGGGGATAGTAAAAAAAAAATATGGAATTCTGCTGATTGGTGAAAAATTCTCCTGCTAGTTTGATTTTGAACTAAATCGAACAGCCTTATCAAACTGGTTTTTACTTAAAGCAATGGAAATTCTTTTTTTCTTTTAATTTGGGGTAATATTTCATGAATTCCTTAACTGTTCTTAAAAAGACTTGATTATTCACAAAAATAAATTGTAATTAATAGTAGAACACATGTAATATATGAAGAAGATGTTTAAAGATAGGAAAAATATTACTCATTTTATTTCAAATAATTTGTTATGAAGTTACATAATTACATTCCTGTGTTACATTTTAACTTTTTATTTCAAATGATCAACTAGACTTTATATAATGACTGACAAAGTCATAGTTATTATAATTAAGCTTTTTGCTCACATCACTTCCATATAGTGCTAAGCATAGTATTAATATCACTTCTGTGTTAAATTAATTTATGTAAATTAAAAGGAAGAGAAAGGTGAATGTTAATCATGCACTAGTTATGTTCTTTCAAAACAGTATCTATGATTTATGGCAGAAATAATTTACTTTGTCCATCAGATCTTTAATTAATGTCTTTATGATACTGGAAATTTTTGTAGAATAATGAACTTGTCATGAATGATAGCTTAAAGTGTCAATCATTGAGTGAGGTCCAGAGATTTGTTGAAAGATTTACCCTCTAGTGAAGCTTGAAGTGTTATTTTATACAGAGAGATGTTTGGATTAAAAGATAGAAGAAATAGTGCATAACCCATGAAATTGTCAGTAACTAAAAATTTACTGTACTTGTATAACTAAATATTTTTTTGATCTTTTTGTTAGTATACTGTTATTTTATATAATTTTATAAAGTTCATTACTACTTATCTGTTCCATATATTTATATACAGACCTTGAAAGTATAAAATCTCTAGCTTTTTAGTCACCTTGAATTCAAAGGTTTTTTAGGGCACTTTTCTTTTTGAGAATGTTACACATTAAAAAGATTAAGCAATTAGATACAAATTCAATTGCAGTTCTATTATAATATATAAAAAAAACTTAATGTTTGTGAGGTAATTCTAAAGTGTGTAATGCAAATAATTGTAACAATATTAAGATACCAATTCAATTACAGTTCTATTATAATATACAAAAAAACTTAATGTTTGTGAAGGTAATTCTAAAGTGTGTAATGCAACTAATTGTAACAATATTAAGGATGTTAATATTAAGATACCAATTCAATTACAGTTCTATTATAATATACAAAAAGACTTAATGTTTGTGAAGGTAATTCTAAAGTGTGTAATGCAACTAATTGTAACAATATTAAGGATGCTATGCTTTTATTTTTAAGTAAGCTTGTCAAATATTGAAGGGGCTAGGAATTTAGATCATTTAACCAATTCTCTCATTAACGTTAAATATGTATCGGGTATACTAGTAAAACAAATTATCTATGAAAATATAGAAGTACTTAATTGTTATTTTTGGCACGTTTGAAAGCTAATCAATGAAATTTGTTCAAAACTTTAATTAAAAAAAGTTTAGACATTCTTCATTTAATAATAGATTTTATAAGTATCTTTGTCCTTACAAGTTCTAAAAGTAATATTTTTCTTTTTTCTTTTATGGGCAATTAAAACATTGTATGTTGATATTATCCTTGTTTTGAGCTGGATTATGGAGTTTTAGAGGAAACTGTCTACCTGCTATCCATAACATGTAATGTCTCATGTCTGCGTTTACATAACAATAAGAAAGACTATTGTTATAAAAACAGCTGAATATTAGAATAATCCACTAATTTTGTAAGAAAACTTGATTCTATGTATATATGAATTAAAATGTAAAAAATTCTTTGTTTGTGTGTTACCCAATTAAAAGAGTGTAGTTGCAAAGTTTCTAACCAAAGAAATAAAAAATACTTGCAGTAAAAATAATTATTAAAATAAGAAACAGTCTGAGGAAACAGTCAAAATGTCAAGTGATTTTTAGTAAGTGCTAGATCATATGTGAAGAACGTCTTTAACAGAATATATTAAAAACAAATAATTTATACCACATATAAATAGATTATATTGTTTATAGTTATGGATAAAATTTTATTATTTTCTACGTGGTTTTACTTATGTAATTGTCATATTAAAATTTATAGTGGTTCAGAATTACATATAAAAATTACATATTCTCTAGTTTTTTCATCTTGCTTAGGTATCAGTTAGATATAAACAAAGTGTGTGTGGGTCATTTCTCTCTCTCTCCTTATTTTTTCAGTAGAAGCATCTACTAGTTACAAAGTGAATAGTCAAAAATAAAGTTTGCTGAAAAGGTTTGATATATTACTGTCCTCTGGAGTTATTGTCAGTGTTGCACATTCACCATCTTACCAGCTAAGCTGAAATATCTGTCTAGTACAAAAAACATTTTACATTTGAGAAATGAGAAATTATATGAATTGAAAGTTTTTCTTGTCTGATATCTGTTATATTTCATGTGTAAAACAATATAATTTCTTCTTATGAAACAGTAGTCAAGCAGCTTAGTGTATTATAACTACATGCACAGCATCTTATGTATGAATGACATACCATTAGATGTAGTTGTTTCTGCATTGTTTTTACTTAAAGAAACAAATGTAATATTTTAACCTTATTATGTACAATTGTTTCCTTCTGAGCTGGTTAAGAAAAAAATCGGGAAGTTTAAAAAATGATAAAGCTCCTGGACCAGATAATATTTGCACAAGGATTTCGAAGGAGGTTAAAGATTGGATGTGTGAGCCACATGCTACCAATTTTTCTCAGTTCTTGAATAGTGGGCAGAGGATTGGAAGTTAGCTAATGTAACTCCTCTTTTCAAGGGAGGTGATAAAAATTTTCCCAGTAATTATAGACCCATTAGTCTTACATCAGTTGTGGCAAAAACTTTGGAAAGTCTGTTAAAAGATGCTTTGCAAAGTCATTTAACAAAGTTTAGAATTTTATTGGATAGTCAACATGGTTTCACTAAGGGAAAATATTGCGAATTGATTGATATATGAGATGTCTTCGTATGGAATAGTATGAATACTTGTTTTACTTTCCAGCTGGTTGAGGTATGTGATTGTTGAACAAGAGGTACGACTGGAAGATTTATCTTAAAGAACCCATACCACTTTGGCGTCGTTACCAAACGGGGATCCTTCTTGATTATGTTGCGCGCCGTTTGGGAACGTGGATGATTTTTGGGTTCGTGGATTCTTACTTGTTACAAGATAACCTCTTTATGGATGGTCCTGGTGCCCCAACTTGATCCATATTCCATTGTTTTGCAGTTCCATTAAGTAGCAGAGATACCCTAGTCTTGGAAATTCTAGGCACCCAATTTAAACACATCTTTAATTTATGAATATTTTGTGTTGGAAAGGGCAGATACATGCCCTTCCAAAAAGCAATCAGTTTTCGGTGGTATGTTACTACCTACCAAATGACATTGTCATAATGTAGTTGTGGTACATTCCGTTCCACAACGACATGATATTGGCGGCGGATTTTACGTTACTTGTTGATTTTCATACTAAAAACTTAATATAAAATACTCAACTCTGTAAATTACACCATACTCTGCTCAGTTTGCTGTGACTTATAACCAGTCTACGAGGCTAACAAAATCTGAAAACAAGCGTCGTTATTAAATCATCTACGGAGACTAGTAATTCAACTTAAAACTAATAAATATCTCACAAGGTTAATAAAGGAACAGAGGAAACAGTCAAAATCTAACTTAAGCTTCAAGTCACGAAACCTTGCATATAACTTAAGCAATAAGAATAACAGCATCATCAATCTCGTTTTTCTAATCTTAAAATCAATATTCCTGGCGCCTTTTTATTTTCATCATGAAGAAAAACAAACAAGCAGTATCGATGTACATTGCTATTAAGTTACAATTTGGTATTTTTTGCTTTTAAATAAAACCTATCTCGGAATCGCAAGCCGATTGGATTGGTTAAAATGGTGGATTTCCAGTCTGAAGGTCGCGGGTTCTAATACCCGTCACACCAAACATGCTCGCCCTTTTAGCCGTGGGGGTGTTATAATGTGACGGTCAATCCCACTATTTGTTGATAAAAGTGTAGCCCAAGAGTTGGCGGTGGGTGTGATGACTAGCTGCCTTCCCTCTAGTCTTACACTGCTAAATTAGGGACGGCTAGCGCAGATAGCCCTCGTGTAGCATTGCGCGAAATTCAAAAACAACCAACCAAATATTTAAACAGTCGGTTGACAATCTCAAAATCCTGAAGATTCAGATACAACAACAACAGAACATGAATTTAACTCGACTCACCTACTCGTAGATCATAATAATGCAATTTGGAACGAACATTAATAATTATCAAAATAATTGTTTACAGAGAAAAAATAACATGCGCGATGTATATTCAAAACACCATAATTCTTATAAAGAACAACAAAAGAAGGATGAGCGAGCTACCGAACTGCACTTTACGAGGATATGTGAGAAAATCTACCTTATCATAATGTAATTATAAGGATATTACAGGCGTGCAGTTGCTAATTAGCCCGAAAAATAAAATATTAATACTGATGTGATAGTGGTTGAGGTGCCTAATTGTATTATTGGGAAAATATTTCATTAATTGTAGCTGTATATTCCGCAAAGACATCTCGGGTTTTATTTTGTCCGCTTTTAAACGTTGATACCGAAAGAAGCAATAAATACATATAAAAAAAAAAGAGAACTGATTCACCAACTTTGTTCTGTAGCACCTTAAAACCATCTCATGTTGATATATACATAAATATATTTATATATTCTAAATTGTATAAAGAACGTTTTTAATAGAATAAAAGTTCAGAGAGATTGTTCATTTGTAATTAAGCACAAAGCTACTCAATGGGCTATCTATGCTGTGCTCACCACGGGTATCGAAACCCGGTTTCTAGCGTTGTAAGTCCGCAAACATACCGCTGTGCCACTGGGGGGCGTTCAGAGAGATTGCTTTTTGAACATATTTGTTTTTACCTTTGTAACAACGTTTCGACTGCTTATCTGGTCATTGTCGGTTAACTACCATATATATTCATCTTTAGATAGCAATTTACCTGACGATAACCACGCGAGTAGTCTAAACGTTGTTAACAAAGTTTTAAAAAATCCACTCAAGAAGCTGTGTCTGGACTTTTATTTAAAGTATACAGTAGAACCCCCTACAACAAACATATCTAGTTGTTCAGAAGTAATTAAACATGGCAATATATATTTATGCACATACACACATACAAGTAGCACGCGCTTGACAACAATATCAGGAGGAACTGTGTAAGAAAATATCACAAGAAGCAAAGCATAAAAGGCAACAGTATAAGCAGTGTAACAGAGAAATGTAACATTAGTGAAGTGAATATGTTTTACGTTACAATATAAAAATATATTGTGTGTGTGTTTATATATATATATTTAAACACATATTATAAATTTTATATTGTGAACAATACACAGTAAACAAACCTTTCGTATAAGGAAAACCATCATCTAACGAATAATTGGTACAAAGGAACAATTATAGTGTGGGCATTGTATCGTATTTTATGTTAATAACAGTTATAATTCTAGTATTGAGTGTAAATACAAAATATTAACAGGAAAAACAAAAATGTGTTGATGTGGAATGTTGAAAGAAGTTGAGTAGCATATTGATGCCATTAGGTATGATGGTGTTTTGTAGAAGTTCACTTTTGTTTATATTGGTACAAGCATGGTGGAGAACAAGAATCTGAAAATCTGGTCATGGGTGCTAAAATGTCTTTTAACAAGTTCGTTAGGGTTAGACTGTTGAATGTGAGATCTAGGAACGGATGACCACAGTTTTTCACATATGACACAATAAATTATTGATTTTAGAATACCACATAAGTTATCATTTATATCATAATTGGTTTTAGTTCCTGTACTAACGTTCATCTTGATGTAGTAGTGGGTGATGCAGCGGTTTATAGGGTTGGTTTCTGTAGGCTTCATGAATATTGACTACATACTAATAAATTTTCAATGCTAGTGTCACGTTTGAGTGAAATAAGAGGAGGCCCTGGAAAAAAGATGTCTAGTGTTGGGTGATGTTGCAGAGTGTGGAATTTTTTTCAAGATTATGGCAGAAGTCCATTGTTGTGTGATTGGCAAGTGATGACTTGTTCGATATGAGGTTTTCTCTTGTGTGTTTGAATTTTGAAAGGTAGTAGTAGCGAACTCACCGACATTTTTAACGATTGTTTAAGGGTGGCCACTGTTATAGAAATAGGTTTCTATGCCATTAGCTATAGACTTGTAACCAGTTTCATTGATGCATACTTGGTATAGCCTATTAAATTGTGGATTAGGAATGTTAGATTCTATTTTCAGTTGGTAGGTGAACGTAAATTTGGGTAGGTGTTAGTATGAGGAAGGTTTATAATGCATGTGTGTAATAATTTATCATTAGCTAAAATATTGATGTCGAGGAAAGTCACGTAAGAGACAAAATTGGAAATTGTTTATGAACATGACGAAAAGAAGGAGTTCATGATGTTTACAGTTGAAAACAGTAGTTACATCATCTACATAACGCTTGAATAACAGGCTGTGTGCTGCTGTATTAGAAAAAAAAAACACCTTGGCCTCCACGGTTTCCTGAAGCAGAATAGCAAATGGAGGACCCATTTTCGTTCCCATAGCAACCAAGCTCGCTCGCTGATAAAACAGGCGTAAAACGAAACCATTGAGTTCTAAGACGATTTCAGCCAGAGTAAGTAATGTTTTAGTGGAGGTCTCAAAGATGGTACGTTTGTCAAGATAGTACCTAAGTTGTATTTAACATTCATTGTGAGGTATAGGTACATTATGTTTAGTATAAAGATAGTCAGAATCATTTACTGGGGCTATTAAGGATTTGTAAGGTAGACTGGTGTCTTGGGTTTAAGTTGGGAGGTTTCTGAATATGCAGATCAAAGTTTGTGGATTTTAGGTAAAACTTAAAAAATACTAGCTATTATATCAAATCCTGATGCTGTTAAGTTTTTAGCGATTAAAGGAAGTTCTTTTGCATCAATGTGTCCATTAATGGTGTCTTTAAATTTAGACGATGATTCTTGTTTGAAGGGCCAGTAGAATACAAATTTGTTTATTGGATGTACGCCAAACTACAATGACTCCGCCTTTGTCTGCTGGTTTGTTTTTATTATAATATAACCACGTTTTTATAGAGGGAAACCTCTTCATTGGTCATACGCTTTTTCATGAGTATATTGGCTGAAACTAATTTCGTGGCGACATTGTCAGTAAAGTTCTTTAGGGGAGTGAAGGTGCAAAGTGGTGTATGATGTCCACTTATTAGGTTTGTGTTAAAATTTAGAGAATGTTTGTTAATTGTAGTTTCAAAAACATTATCTTGGGATTCGTCCTGATCTGTTTCATTGTAATTTTTTTTCAGGCCCGTTTGAGTGTGCATGAAGCCTTAGGCGTCTAGAAAAAAGAAAGTTCAGTGTCGTGTTTGTTATCAAATTCGTTCACTGTCGAGGATGTAAGCACTGACCTTAAGCCTCTGCTTACCGTTTTTGAGTTACAGAGAGAAAAATAAAATTTGCGTTCATGGCAAAATTTGATATCACTAGCCGTAACCATGGTAAAACTTGACAAAATCGAGGTAATCTCCGCAAAATTTGGTGGTTCAACTAAACATGTACAGATGATTTTAACGTCAGATGGTAAATTTTACTTTAACTTTCAAAAGGCTCCAAGATATTCAAGTTGTTTTTTTTTCTTTCTTGTCATTTTTCTTGCTAGGTCTAGGTAGAATTTCGAATTAAGGCCTCCTAATGTTCCAGATCGTAATTAAAATCTTATGTTCAGGTCCTGATGAGGATCCAAGAGGTGAATCTACCCCACGGAAAATGATTTCTGCGACTCCTGGCATCATTTTTCAGTTATTAGGATCTGGTGATGGTTGAGTACAATATACAATATACTTCTATGTTCAATGATAGCGACAATGATCTGTTTGAAACTATGAAAATCAATTAAAATTACTCGTGGCATCCTGTATTTCTTATGAAAAATTATACAAGGAATATCACAAGACTTAATTTGTTTTTGAACTATTATGATATATGTTTGATAGACGTGATACATGAAGCTTTACATGTGGCAATTATACTTCAGTACTTAATCATTTACTATGCAAACACAACCTTGTCAGGTGTTTGTAGTATAAGGGCTGAAAACACCCTTAACAGTACAACTGATGACCTAAGGTGTAGTGGTCAAAGAGGTGTTTTGTGGTTTGACTGTTACTCATAACTGAGACTAATTATTAATAATTGTAATTTATATTGAAAAGTTTTATGATCTATTTTGTTAGAAGTTATTACATAACTGTGTTAGATCCGCAAAAGGTTTCGTGTGTGTCTAATATACGACACTTGTGGGGATAATTAGAATCCGACGATCAAGTACTGGCGAGCTACATTCAGAATAGATATGCAATTATTTATTATGCATATAATGAAATTTTATATGCAGACTTTTCAGAAAACCTTTCTAAAAGTAGTTATTTTATAAGGTAAAAAATTGACATAATATAGAAAAAAACCTTAAGGCTATGCTTGGTAGAATTTCAGACTAAGCACTTGCTGTCTCAGTTGTAGTTACGGCCTTTGGTGTTGAGTGAATACTTCAAGTGACATCAAGATAAGTTGATTTATTATTCTGCGCCTGAAATAAGTTGTGCTAGGAGAACAGCGTCGTGACGGGAGCAAAAGGAATTCAGTACATCTGTCATAAAACTTTTCGAAAATTGTTTTAATACTAAGTTTATATTTCTGCTATAAAGTGATCTAAAATATGAAAATATAATTGAATCATTTGTTAATAATGTGCTCTGCTTTGCCTGATTCGTTAGTAAAACTTGTGTGATAGCAGTACCTAGTTTTCGAGAACAAGGAACTAAACGGAGAGAGTTCGTGCTGCAAAATTAGGGTAGGTCTTATATCAAGTTTGCACGAAAGGCTACATAAAGGTGTTGTTTTGGTACTTATCACAGGTTATGTTGATGATAAATATTACAATATTAGGTATAAAAAGTTATTTGAAACATGACAAATTTAATAATAAGCAGGGGTGTAGTACTGCCGGAGTACCGCCCTGACACCTGAAATAGGACTCGAGTCCCGACACTTCAAGAATTAAAGACATTTATTTTAAACCCAAAATTAAGTGTCTTTCATAATCAAACTCACAGAGTGTCAGAAAACACTCTGGCTCTTTGTGATCTCCCGTGTTATTTTTACCTTTGGTGAAATGAAATCTGTAATATAATCATTAAGCAGTTGGTCCAATGTATAATACCGAATGATAAATTAAACACAATGCCATAATATTATTAATACACCTAAGGTAAATTAGGTTACTCTATGTTGAGTTAAAAATGAATTAAACCCCTAAATATTATAACTGTTACAGCATATATAATTTCTTTATTTCAAACAACAGCTTATAGAAGACTTCGACAAGAAGGCCTCAGTATAGAAGCAAAAACGTCGTCTCGCTCTATAAGTATGCAGGATCAGTACACTAAGCCAAACTTCACTATATCTAATTTGTCTAAAATATTCTCGGAACAATGACAGATTATAGAGTTTTTACAAAGTATCACTTTAGTAACTCAGAAGTGTATTTCAAGTCTTCTTAGAAAATAGTATATAACAATGAACTTGACTGACTTTATATATTAACGCTGTTACTTGTTTTAGTTACAATAAAAGGGGGGAGGCTAGTATTCCCATTTTTTTCTTGTTTAGCTATAACAGCTAGACCACTACTATGTTTGACATATTCCAGCCGGCCTGATGAACCCTAGTTTTGGGCTAAAGACCTCGTTGGCACCGGATATGGCAGATGTAGAGAGGTTGACATATTCCTTGGAATTACCCCCACTTACATTATATTTCAATCAATCCGCCATGGTAGGTATTTTGGTTTTAAAGCAGAGGTGCTCATAAATTAGCGTTACTCTTCTTCGCCCCATTTGATGATAGAGTTTTATTTTAAAGCCTGAATGAGTTATTTTCCTAACTTGGGTGATTTTAGTTTCTTAAAAAGTGTAGTTTTTCTAATTAGAGTTTTAGAATTTAAGTGATTCCCACCTCATCCAAACGGGAACCTTATGAAGAGATGCCGGGAGATCCTTGGTGATTTAAAATTTTCTTTTTTCTATCTACTCTTCTCTGCTTGTGGTACCTTCTTTGTTTCTCACCTGGTCTACTTTAGCATTATTACTACATTGGCTATTTGCATCTGCAAAAGAGACCACACCACTATGTTACATCTTAACATGGTTTGTGCTTTTATATAAGTTGTTTCTTGTTTAGATACCAAATCATTATAGGGCTGATCCCTTCAATCTCACTTGGCTGTTTTTGTACATGCAAAATGTTTTGATAAGATAAATCATACGGGCACCCAAAATAAGCTGAAATGTCATACAAGTACAAATATTTAGGGTAACCTTATCGGAAAGGAGGTGTAATTGTTCGAACCCTCCCCTCCGAATGTCCAGATGAGAAGGGTGTCTTCAAAATTCCTCTTACAGGTATATCCCTGACAGGACCGCGTTATAATCACTTCACCTTATCGACCTATCATTAGAATCATACTAGTGATCTGTTTTTTAAGACATTACTGTAAACACTCAAGTGACGACAGATCATATAACTTTTGGATTTTAGGTATAACAGATTCTAGGGTATGTTTCTTAAGACTCATAACAGTGGTAAATTTATGTGTAGAATTATACACGGTCGTTTCTCTTCGTTAGAATACTTTTATTTGCTCGCAAGTAAAAGAAAAGTGTTTTCACATGAGTTTCACGCAAAGCTACACGAGGGCTATCTGCCCTAGCCGTCCCTAATTTAGCAGTGTAAGACTAAAGGGAAGGCTACTAGTCATCACCACCCACCACCAACTCTTGGGATACACTTTTACCAACGAATAATGGGATTGACCGTCACATTATAACGCTTCCACGGCTGCAAGGGCGAGCATGTTTGGTGGGATGGGGATTTGAACCAGCGACCCTCAGCTTGCGAGTCGAGCGCCCTAACCATTTGTCCATGCCGGGCCGTTTTTTTTATGTAGAGAAAAGTAAGTGTATAATTCTGCAGATTGAAGGTTATTTTAACGTTAAAATTTTAGACCAGTTCTTTTTAAATATCTGATATAACATTCATTAAAGAATATTTATCATATATATTGAACGTTTTGAATTTCATAATGTCGATGTCGTGTAAGAAATGAAAAAACATTTTTATATAAAATGTTATTTAATTATATATTTATATACATATGCATGTTATATATCTATCCATATCTCTACGTATATATAATAAAATAAATAGCTTCAATAATATTATTTATATTAATTGTAATAGGCAATTAAAATCAGCACTATAAAATAATAATAATGAACTTAGTGTAAAATAAGCATGACAAATATTTAGTAAAGGTTGAATTATCAGTCTTAGTTTTCACCTTAAAGGTTACACTTAAGGTGACAACTAGGACTGACAATGCAATCTTTGCTAAAATATTTTAATGCTTATTATATATATACACACACACACACACAAACACTCACACATCAAAAACATTTATTTTAACTGAATAAGAAATATTATTATTATTATTCAAGGCAAACATCCATCTCAGAAATATAGTGCTCAAAAATATGCTATACATACAGCCAAAATTTGAAAAACAAATCACCCTGTATCTGCTTTAAATGTTTTTACTAAAATCCCGCTGTTATTATTATTTTTCCTCTAGTGTTTTGTTGTAGATTCTCAATATGTACTCACCTATCAATAAACTGGTCAATATATATTAATGTTAATTAAATTTAACGGAAATATGTGAATCATTAAGTTGGCAAACTTCCTTTGATGTTAGTATTAACTAAAGTATATAAGTCCACATCAAAAGTCGTATGTAAAAAGTCACTTCCTATTTCCTAGTACAAACAGGAATATCTCGTACTGCCTGTTCAATTATATAGATAAATAGTTGAAATAATGTCACGGACCCAAGTATTGATGACACACAAACTATGCAGGAATGTTTAGTTTATGTTGCACGTTCTAAAGTAAGTAAAACTACATACACGTGTAGTAAGTTGAGTTGTATTGTTGTAATTGAAGGGGTGATTCGTGCATCTCTTCAAATATACTCGGTAAACATACTAAATAAAATAAAATAAAAAAGTGTGTGACATCTGGAAGCTGAGTAATTTATAAAGTATGAAACCGTGTTTTTAGACTTTTACATCCTCCTTCGAAAACTTCTAGCGACTAGTCTGTAGCATAATATTAATTGTTCACGGCTCATTTCAGACGTGATAAGTTCATACTGTAACCTAAACCTTCTTATAAATGTTAAAATACAGTGAAGTTTCTTTAGCTTCGTTGTAAACAGGATCTTTGTTGTTGACTAGTTCAAACTTGTTCCTCAGTGTGTAGCTTCTGTAGTTGTTGCTATCTTAAACTGTCTATATTTTCCCATTGGCCACAGAGGCTTTGGTGACCTTCGCTTGTCTCTTTGAGGCTACTGACTCGAGTGGTCGAGATGTCGATATCCACATCAGCCTTAATGTGATGGGCTGCTTTTTGGATAGGTTTACCATTTTTAAATGACTTTTTTGACGAGAAATACTGCATACCAACTTATCGGCTCGTTTTTATTTTTTTGTCTCTGACCTAGTCGGCCATGTAGGTTATTTTATTTATTTATGCTTTTGCTTTAATTTTGCATTGTATTGTGCTATAAACTATTTAAAACGCTTTTTGTCAGTAACACTCCACTTATTTGTGCAGGTGCATTACTGTTTTTTTATCGTTTTGTTTTTGAGTTTAAACTTTATTCATTGTGTTTGGTCTTAACATTCTAATGTTTTCAATATGCATATTGTCGTTTGTAGACAAAACTGAATTATTCTAGTGTTCTCGTAAGCTGCCTTGTCTCCCATTGGGGCCACATGAGTTTCACACCCTCTTCCACCTACTAAGTCCTTGAATATCCGGGGCCGTTTTTGTGGGTCAGCTCACTTGTGCGTGAATAGTTCCCTTAGCTAGGAGCACTACAGAAGCACTGAAAAATAGTTTAAGATAATTATTCATGGTGTTATGCATACTTTGGAATGTTGTTGACCATTACATATCTCCAGAAATACAAAACCTAACAAAGATTTGGCGAAAAGGCTGTGATATTCCGTGGCTGAGAGCAAATATCCAACTTTCAAGTACTTTGTACATAAAGTAGTTTTGGTTATTATTATAACATTTGTGAAGAGAATATACTTGTTTTAAAATATTGCAAGACTGTTGAACATTTATTCCAAATATATTTTTGTCACAAAAAATTGTTACAGGTATGGGGACAGACCGATATACCGAAAAATGTCCACCCCTAGTACTGGAATTTGCTTTATTTTTCTTAATGTTATTCAACTTTTTCATTCTATGGCTATAATAATGATGATATTATTATTATCATGAGAATTGTGACGAAATTTTTCAAAAAATTACAAAGCTTTCATTAGGGGTGACAATAATATAGGTATCTGGAATGATTACAAATATACTTCAAAATGTTATCATCTTATGTCCCTAGTATAACATTATACACATGCTACTGTTTATGTTATACAACAATCTGAATGAACATTAGGCCTACATGAGTAGTTGCTTTTACGTTCAATGTTCAGAATATCGGCTCTTCGGAACTGTGGCCCTTCGGAATATCGGGCTGTAACCACAGACACAATTGCAAACAGGTTAAAACTAGCACAAGCTAATATTCGTTTTTCATAACTTTAATATTATTCGTAATATTTCATTTATGTTGCTATCGAGATCAATGTCACGTAGTCTTATGTCATAACTAAGTTTTGTAATTACAAATTTTCTAATGAAAAATGAGCGATCACAGATAGACTTTAGGCATAACTAACATTTTTAGAAAAACATTGCTATCAAAAACGACCATTGACAGTTAGTTCTGATCATAACTAAGTCTTATAAACTTCTTAACAAAAATAACCAATGCAACTTAGTCCTGGGGTCGAACGTGGCCTACTGGTTTGCGTGGCGAACTGTGTATTCGAAGGTTCATGGTTCGTGCTCATTTGCTATAAAAATCGTGCTCCGTTCTTTGGAGTTATAAAAGTGACAGTGAAATCCCACTATTCGGCCAGAGAAGAGAAGCTGGTGGTGTAGTTTTGCGCGAATATCCGAAACAAACAATCACGTAGTCCTATGAAATAACTAATTTTTACAGTAAAACCTTTCTTACCAAACATGAGCCTTGTGTCATAAAGAACTTTCGTAAATAAAAACATTAACGTAAATATTACGAAGGTAACATTGTTCTTGTTATATCTGACATTCGTAATGAAAACCTTACAATATATAAAAGTCATTATAATTTTTTTTATTAGTTACTACAACTTCTTTCTGAGTGAAGAAGTTTTCATCCGCTACCGATTTCTCTCTTGCTTTTCTTCCCAACGTTAACCTGGGTCTTTTAAACAATCTGGTTCTTAATATGTTGAATGAAGCACACAAAAAGTGTCTGATGGATTCAAAAGGAGATACTTTGGTAAAATATTTTGACATTAACCGTAACTGCGCACACTAAAATATTTTGACATTAACTTTAACTGAGCACACTAAAATATTTTAAGACTAGTTAAAAAACAACAACACCTCGACTAATAATTTGTACAGTTAATTTAACCGTGTTATATTATTCTCTGAGAAAAGTCTGATGTTTCACAACTGTCACGTGGTGTCAGGCTCGGGGTTAAAAAGTGACATTTATTCCATTTTCTAAGATTTCGACATTTTTTAGTCGGGAATAATACGAAAAAATCAAAGAAAAGGTGGAATTCAATTTCACGGACTGTTGCTTCTCAGGGGTACTTCGTTATGACATTGAAATTTATGCACATACATGCTCGTTTCGCACACGAGGTCACTCCTCTTTCTTCACTGTGCCTATGGATGTGTGAAGTTTCACAACGTTGTCGGTTTTACATATCAAGCTTTGTTGATATTGCCAGAAACACTGATAGCTAACTAAGTAAAATACAAAACATTGCAACTGCATGAACACATTTAATCTTTCCATTTTTTCTTTCTTCTATTGCTATTTTGAGTTGTAAAAAAAAGAAATCAGATCATGAAGACTCAGTAAACATGTTATCAAAGAGGTATAAAAATGATAACTCGAGAAAATTAGCAAAGTATGTGACTAAATATTGAGGTAAACAACTGTAGAACGTTACAGTCATGAGGAATTTCTTCTTTTGAATTGACTTAACTTGCGTTTAAAACAAGCTGATAATGTAGTGTTTATAACAAACATTTGTGACTCTATAAGACAGATATGTGTATTTCTCATCGTCACAGTACAAACTCACTGCAAGGACAATACAGGATACTTATTTAATGTACAAACTCACTGCAAGAACAATACAGGATACTTATTTAATGTACAAACTCTGCAAGAACAATACAGGATACTTATTTAATGTACAAACTCTGCAAGAACAATACAGGATACTTATTTAATGTACAAACTCACTGCAAGAACAATATAGGATACTTATTTAATGTACAAACTCACTGCAAGAACAATACAGGATACTTATTTAATGTTTAAAAAGTTACACATTTATTGGTTGAACCAATTTATAAAAAATCTCATTTATTTGTTTAAATAATATATCTTGCTAAGATTCTTTATGTACTAGCGGTAACGGAACAGGAACTAAATCATTGTAGAATTAAAGATCATTAATTGTACCAATTTTAAATTTTGATCGTGTATACCTAAGTAAACTTATTACGAAAATTATCTTCGAAACATAATTTAGGTTTTTATAACAGGAACTTCTTGGTTAATATGTTAACTTACATGTCAAGTGAATCCTCGAATTAAACATTTTACTTTGTATAAAGGTGATTGTGCAGTTAAACAGTTTATGTGTTTCTTCCAGTGTGCACATAAACAGTTTTACGTGCTTTTGTATTTCTTCCAATGTGTACGCAAACAGTTTATGTATCTGTGTGTTTCTTCCGCTGTTTCAATTCCACCTTACATTGACAAAGACGTAACATACACACAGAGACACACATACTTCAATGAGAATTGAGTGCTTGTAAAGTTCCTACAAGTGTTTAGGATTTCATCTTGTCATTTTGACTTTGAGTAAGTTCTTAACAGTCAAAAACTGATTTATGTGTCTATGGTGGTGTGCAGTTTAATGTATGTATGAATACAGCAAGTGCGAAATATACACAGTATAGCTGCTACTGGGGTTCTCGAATGTTAATTTTCCTCATGTTTAGAATGTCAATGAGGTTTAGCGCTACACTAATGAGTTTGGAACATATATCGTACGACGGCTTGTTTCAAACTAACTTATTAAACTTACCATTTTTTGTTGTTGTTCTGGCTCCTTAACTATCCGTCACTCCTTTTTGATTTCTAATGGATAATGGTGAAAAGTGCGATAACTTTGTTGGTTGTACGTAATTACAAGTGGATTTATTTACATTCCTTGACACCCTTCATTATTATCTCACATGAAATCTACATGCTTAATCACAACGGTTAGAATCAGCGGAAGGCTACTGGAACAGATTATTATTCGTGTACACACCAACCATAACTCATTGTTTATCATGGAAGTGTAATTGATAGTGCTATTATAGCATATGTTCTTTGTATAGCTTATTCGCATACATACTTGTACACTTTGGTTTGTAAAAATAAAAAAAGCATAATAGCGTACATATTATTACAGCCACATCATGAATAGTGGGAAAATGTTTTGTCGATTACAAGTTTTTAAATATATTCTTTTTATTTTCATTTAACTTTTCTGCTATTACACCTATTGTCTTCACCTCTCTCTCTCTTTTTAACCTCCTCGTGATCGTCAACATGTTACCTCACTTTAGGCAGCTTGCTCTTATTGAGTAAATCTTTTCGCCTTCTTTCCTACCATTTTCCCTTCACTGTCATTGTTGATGTCGTTTTTTTTTCAAACCTGTTATGAACAAATATCACTTTTATTGTCATTGTCGCTTCACACAAGTTGTTGTTGTTGTGTACAAAGCACACTTTCTCCACTCATTACTATCGTCGAATCACACAAGTTGTTGTTGTGTACAAACCACATTTTATGCTATCATTGCTATCATCGAATCGTATAAATTGTTACGGTTGTGTACAAGCACACTTTCTCCAGTCATTACTATCGTCGAATCACACAAGTTGTTGTTGTGAACAAAGCACACTTTCTCCAGTCATTACTATCGTCGAATCACAAAAACATTTTCTATCTAGTCTTCTTTCTTCCTAAAGTTTAGCTCCTTTATATATTTCTTGGTACTTCAGAAATGATTGATAATTGAAATGAAAAACAATCTGATAAAATCTAGGCCGAAAAACGAATTATCGTTTGGTTTAGGTTATGCTAGTCTGATAATTTGAAATTCAGTAATATTAAATCTCCAACAGTTTGTGTAACATTAAATATCCAAACACCAATGTCATTACGCCCGGTAAATATTAATTCTCTGTTATGCTCATATACTCTTATTTCCTAAGAATGTTTGTTAGCAACATGATTCCTGTGAAACATGTATCCCAAGAATGGTTGTCAATAGTGAAGGCACGAAGTATACGGAAAACCTCGTGAGTTTTGATCGAAGGCTATTGAGTAATGTTTAGTTACCGAATTATAGTCACGTGACGAATGACCTCGGGAAAAACTAAAGCAGTTTAGATTAAATTTCAGATGTGTAATTGAGTTTAATTTAAAATGAGGTTTTAACCAAAATTACTTATTATGACTTGATTTTATAGCTAATTAATTAGTGATGAACTGCTTGCTATAAGTTGCAGGCGAGTAGTTATATAATTCACCTGAATACCGTATCTGTCATAGCCAACACCAGATGGCGTAAGTGTGAAACCATGTTAACTATTTTGTTTTTCATCAGTGAAGAATAATAAAAATAATGGTGTTGTAAAACAATAAATATTTCTCATTTTAGACTTAAGTTACGAACTACTATTCACACAACAACTGTAAACGTATAATAATCAATTTAAAGTCTATTGGTTCATTCACGTTTCAAGACAAAATTATGTATTTTTCTGGAATTGTCACTTTCTCAAACACAAAATGTAAAGGTACGTTACATATTTCTAATACTTATCATATTTACATCAATTAATTTCATTATGAGATATGACCTGTTCAAAATCTCTATACAAATTTATTTAAAAAATACTGTATTACTTTAAAAACGCCCCCCCCAGAGGCACAGCGGTATGTCTACGGACTTACAACACTAGAATCCGTGTTTCGATCCCCGTGGTGGGCAGAGTACAGATAGCCCATGTGTAGTTTTGTGCTTAATTACAAATAAACTTTAAAAAAACAAAGATAATGACACGAAAAAAGGATTCAAAAGTATTTCGACCACTTTACAGACCTTCAGTTGTCGTACTGATAACGCCAATGACCTTCAGTTGTCGTACTGATAACGCCAATGACCTTCAGTTGTCGTACTGATAACGCCAATTGGCGGAAATTAATTCTCTTAAACTGTTGAATAACTTATAGAGAAGAATATGCTGGTTAATTAATAAATAGTTTGGTAAACCGTTATACCATTATATATATTCGCTTGATTAACTGTAATTTTCTAAGAAATAATCGTTCTTATATATATATATATTCAGCTTTATATTTTATAATGATATATCTGCCATACAACTCCATGTTTTTTTAATCTAAGTTTTAAATGGACAGCAACTGCCTGTTGTCGAAACCTACAAATGTAGAGGACGACGTTTCGAAAGTCTTCCGCCTTTCGAAACGTCGTCCTCTACATTTGTAGATTTCTACAACAGGTAGTTGCCGTCCATTTGAAACTTAGATTCATTATGAATACTCTGCCTAAACAACCTACCAAAGATATCCATGTTTTTGTTGTTTTATTTTGTGTACTATAATATTTTCTAAAATAATTCAGCTTTTACGATTCTGCGACGTTGAGTAACAACAAATGAAGTTAAGAAAGCAAACTATGAATTATACATAGATATATGGATTGCCTTTTCGCAGTGTGCTAATATGCTAATATATAAACAAACAACTCTCATATTTCTTCCTCCTGCTCTTATTATGGGATTTCCCTGTAGTGCAAAATAATTTTTTTTTTTAAGGAACTCGTTATAAATAGCTATGTTGTTTTTCTTCACAGTATAACATTTTAGAAACATAGAAGTGGAAGCCTCTAGGTGTTCTCATAAAAAAGCGAACCGGTTGTGAAGTGTGATGATGGCTCATGAATTGTATACTCAAGTCCCTTGCGTTTTCTACGAGGTGAAAGCTTATTGTGGCAGTCTTAGTGATGGGCTATTGAGACGTGCGCCTACGCCTACACGACTAGTTAAACCAGTTATATGTCCGCTTGTTCTGGCGATTGGTTAAAGATAACTCTCTCATCACACCACAAAAGGTTCCTGAATCTGTTAAACACACGAACTCTGAGGGCTGTTATTCTTATTCTGTATAGAATAATAAAGACAGAGTTCTTGTTCAAGAAAAAAAAAAGAAACATGAATGAATGGATGAAAAGCATTCAGTGACTGTGAGATTAATCGTTTGAATTATTAATTATAGCTAGTTACCAATGTGTTCTTGTCGAGTTAACAAGGTCTTGATTTCATAAAGCATGGCTCTAGTGGTTATTATCTAGTTCTGATGACTTCCGTTCGAGATGGACAATTGGAAAGGTCAAGGTCGTTAAAAAGTTGCCTGCTCTTTAGTTGTATTTAATTTTTCCATTTTTTTTATTGATTTACAGCATTGTCTGATTATCTTAAAGTGAATTAAAAGCCAATTTTCCGTATCTTTGAAGTTTTTCACTTTATGAAAGTGGGTGTGCAATAGGATATGAAGGTCTTTGAACCAACGGCATTCCGACCTTCTGCACCCTACAAACCAAGACCTTGTGAGAACTGGCGCTACAACTTGTGATAATAAGACCACTTCGTAATTTGTCTAGTTGTGCACGATTCCAAAGCTTATCTTCACTGAAGCATTAGAATCTAACAGCCATTACTGTTTTTTAATGAAATGGAAATTGCTGAACTCCCACCTTTTATTCCCATGTTTTTTGCTTGTCTAGGTAAATTGAACGGTGAAAGAAAACCAAAAAATAAAAATAAAGATAATCGTGACTTTCTGTTCCGTAACGTCGTTTCTTCATGATAAAGACTTTTATTAACAAGATGTTTTACTTTTCTCTCAAGGTCACGATTGCGGCAGTTGTTTGAAGTTATTCGTAATTCTGGGAATATTTAATCCTGAAAAAAATTTTACATAAAAAAATGAAATCTTTTAAAGTTTTATCAGAAACCCGAAGACTTAAACTGGCCATGAGAAAACCTTAAAACATTTATAGCTCCCAGCATGACATTTCATCTTCAAAAACAAAATTAAAGAAACCGCGCCTAGAATCAAAATTTCACAGAAAAGTTCCTTAATTGCATTTTATTGATTAGTTTCTTGTTTAGAAAGGATTTTGATAACAGCTTTTCATCCAATAGATAAATATAATGTTTTTCCTTAGTACAGACCCGCCCAACACAGATTGTATAGTGTTGCTCTTAACAAACAAACAAATCAACACTTTAATGTCAAATATAGCTGAGTTATAAAGAAGTAACCATATTACATTAGGCATAACCATAAAGAAATTATAGAGACTGTGATTCAAAAAGTAACATAAGAATGAGCTTAAACGATTTCAATAAAAAAATTGCTGAACCATCTGCATTTCTCTGAACTAATAATAAGTCGGATAACCAAATCAAGTAATGGGTTCGTCCACTGCTCTCATTTCTTCTCAAATTCAATAACCGTGCAGGAACAAATTTATTCGAACTTATCGTAGTTCATGTCCACTACATAACTTTCGTAACATATTGTTATAACTGCGTATATTGTTGGACGGTTTCTTTTGGGAATATTCTTTAACAAAAAAGACTGCAAAAAGTGCAACCCACTTAATTACATAACAACTTCAACTTCACAAGTTCTAGTCTCCATGGTTTTACGATAGGCCTAGCTTCACAAATAAACACTATCTAAACAGAAAATCCACTTACTTGCTTATTTCGTCATAAAACTAACTCAAAATTACAGTAATGAAGTAACTAACTGGCTGAATGCTTGTACAGCAGATCTGACTCAGAAGATCTAAATCTAGCCTAATTCACCCTTTATATGTGGCTCAAACTGGTGAAAGTTCCAGACGATAACCCGCATTTTCATCAGGTGATGCTAAACACCCTTCTGGTCAAACAACAATACAAACTTCTAAATTAACACAGTAATACTTTTAAGGTGAATATATGTCAATACTTTTTAAAATTTGCTTCAAATATTGTTTTATTGTCATACTGTACATATACTTTGGAGAAATAAGTTTTAGCTTTTCATTGTGATTGAAGAGTTTTATAGATCGCTTATTAGTATCTTACGCACCTTGGTATCAGACAAACTACTGAACATGGCACATTGTTACACTGTACACAGATTTTATTTGTTTGTTATTAAGCATAAAGCTACACAGTGGGCAATTTGTGCTGTTCCCATCACGGGTATCTAAACCAGATTTTTAGTGTTATAAGCCACTAGGGGCTAAATGGTGCTGAGGTATTTAAACTTTAAAATTTAACATTACCTAAAACAAATGGTCCAAACTATTGTGTTCTAGGATCACCACATGTTTTTCACCTAAATCTTAAAGTTGTGTTTTAATATTGTTATAATTATAGTAACCACAGTGACTATTCTTTAAGTCATTAATATTATTAGGGAGGTGTACTAATCTTACAAAACTGATTCAAATCATTATAATCTTAAATAAATATATTTTTCAGCATTATATTTTAAATTATACAGATATTGAGATTTGATGTGAAAGAGGAATTTTCACACGCTATCGGTCATTTATGAATAATTCTTTGTCAGGCTTTTCTGAACTATGATAAGTCATGCCGCCTGGTGACGTAGATGACAAAATTGAAACCTTTATCCCAGCATAAAATAAAAATGTCACCAACGCTTTTAGTGAATATCCAAATTAAACTTGATGTACTTGCACAGGGTCCCCGAAAGTGTTTCGTTTCAAGAGTAAATAAAACCAAATTAAGAATAAATATTTTTATTTCCTACTATTGAAGTTCATATGTCATACTATGTTGTAGCCTACAGAGTGCATAATTTTTCTCGTGATTCACGGCATGCACACGTTCTACTGACGTCACGACAGTACAGATTGCAACGTTAAGTGTCCCTTTTGTGACGTCATTTTAGTGTATATTGACTAACTGACAGAAAACACACTATTGTATAGTGGTGCGAGTGGTTAAAACAGGTGACCCCTCCAGGCAGCCTTCGGCATCCTTTCTGGAAACAACACTCATGTTACCCTCTCCCATCAGGTTTGCACCTAGTTGAAAGCAATTTGAATTTTCAATTTAGTTAGAATTTCGTATATCAGAACTCAGCCAAGTCTTGCTGTGCATTGTACAGAACTTCTTTGATGTTCTCAGCGTTTGTCAATGTTAAAATGTTGCACTAAAATAAAATTATCTCAGATAAACAATTATTATTTTGAACTATGTAAGTCAACGTGAAATCATACTTGCGGTAATACAGTGAGGATATCATTGTATTTTCACTGTATTACCATAATTAAGATTTCACGTTTGTTTGACCAAAAGGTTGACAGTTTTAACTCTCTTACCACCTATTGAAATAAATTTTGCCTTTCGAGGATTCTTAATATATATATATATGTATATTATGCGTATTTTAAATACTTTGTAGAGTGAAAGATATAGTTTGGTCCCCTGGTAGGACAGCGCAACTATATCGTCTCACAATATTTCAATCCGGGGCTCAATTCCTCGCGGTGGACATAGTAGATAGGCCAATGTGGCTTTGCTCTAAAACAAACAAACAAATATATATATATAGTGTTTTAATATCAACGTTTGTTTAGATAGTTTATATTTAGAAATATGCATAGCTTATAGTGTTAAGTATGTATTGCAAAACTTCCGCCTATTCTCCAAAGTTATAGAATATTCTCGAGAGTAAGAATCAACAATATATGTAAACGCTTAAATGTAGCTTTGTATTGTTACGTGATCTGAATTTTCTAGGAACCTTCTACACGTCTATAAATATAACCAACGCGACGCGCCAGAAAAGAAGTATCTATTATTAGTTTGCTATAGTCAGTGTGCTATAAACTTCCGCTTATCAATCAGAAAACTTCAGATATTTGACCAGGAGCATTTACAAAGTTCGAACGTTACAAATCATTTAACTTCAGTGGATTCTTATTGGACATTAGTATTTTTACGAAAACATTATATAACTTCGTGGAAAACTCGGCGTGTGTGGCTGGTGAATAACGAAGGACAAAGCTAGCTAGCTCCCTGTTAAGTGTTTGTTTGTTTTTAATTATGCACAAAGCTACACAAGGGCTATATGTGCTCTGCCCACTTTGGATATCGAAACCCTGTTTCTAGCGTTGTAAGTCCGCAGACATCCCTGTGAAGTGAATTATACCTACGTCAACTCGAAATTAACTTGCTCATCGTGAATCCTGCACTATTTGTTTCGTCACTCAATAAAGATTAAATGTGGTCAAAGTTTAATACAAAAAACGGCTGCAAGCAAAATACGGCAGGTCTTACGTGGTTTCACAATGCATTCCATGTTATTAATAAAGATGAGGCCTTGACTTATAATGGGTTAGTTTGTATAACAATGAAAACAAGCTACATACGTAAAAATGACTGTTTTGGATAAATAATATACACATATATAACCAGTAGTCTTTATGACTCATAGGTTATTCTGTAAAGACAAAGAAAAAACAACAATATCGAACGAATCGCGTACTCATAAAATATGTTGTATCTAGTGCAGAATTTCCTGTTCTTTATTCGCAAAATCAGAGCATTCTGTCTTCCATGCGCATATTTTGGCCTTCAATAATCGTTTGTTTCGAATTCCGTTCATCAGAACATTTTGAGACTGATGGGCGTCGGTTGATTTCCTGTCTGCATTAAAACCGTTATCTTTTTACGAGTAGCTGTGTACGTCCTCTATTTGTTGGTTAAGGCAGATCCTTGTGTTTGAGTTAAGTGGCGGATGTTTTGTAAGCTAAGTACTTATATTTAGGTCCACCCAAAAATTCTCTCAAACAAGAATAATTATTTTCATTTTTATATACATATAAATGCATGAAGGATATCATTTTGCACGTGTTATGAACCAGAAAAATAGATCGAAATCTAGCTTAGTTGCACTTTTCTATACACTAATTGTGTTTAACAAACTAACTAGATGTATGTGATATCATAAGCCAATATTGTTCACGTGAAACATGTTTCTTTTCCTTTTAGTTTAGAAAAGTAAAAGTAAACATTTCTTTCACTCAAAAAGTTCAAACGTTTCTCACACATACACGTATTTGACGCACATATTGAATGTATAGAGTGCAAGTAACTGACTTTAGAATGAGGCAACATTATTCTTGAGTTTGTCATACACCGTCAAGGGCCATTCTCCCTTTGGTATTTTTGGACTTTCCTATAAGGAGGCACGAGAGAATTCATTAGATTTATCTAATATGGTGTCCACTAACATCGATTGTGTATGGATGTTTAGAAATAGCTGAAGATTAATTTTTTTAATGGGATGATCAGATGATGCCGATGATAAAAGCACTCTGGTAGACTTGATATAATGACTGATTCTCTCAGACTACCTAGGTTGTTTCAGATTTTCCTTCATATTCACCATACAGATCTCACTTCACTTCATATTTCATTTTGTCAACACGTTCTCTGATTGAGTTAAAAATCAACGTCCAGTCTTTTGCTTCAATGAATTCAGGTCAGAATACAGTTTAGCTCTATAATACATTTGTTGTCAAGCCTCCAGTTAGACTGGACACTACTCTTGTAAGAAATCGGTACACGTGATAATACCACAGCATTAAACACATCTTCATGAATCAGTTACGATTTTTATACTAATTATATTCTTAAAAATTTCTCAGGTTACACAATTATTTGGTCTCCAATATATGTCTTTTGTAAATGTGGAAAAATAAGCATATAACATTCATCAAACGCATACAGTATAAGTTGTGATAATATTGAAGTATTGAAAAATGCTATTCTTTTGAACCAAAATATAGTGAATTGTTTGCTTATTGATTCAACATTTACTTTAATCGTAATCATATGCATTAAAAGTAATCTATTAAGATGTTTTGAATCGAAAACCTTTGTATTTCTCAATATACAAACTTGTTAAATACACTAAAGTCTAAAATGAATATCTTAACAGTTGAGTCAACGATGTTCAAACTTTTTCGCACGCTTTACTGACGTGATATTTTATAGTCATGTACTGTTCAAAAATATTAAAGTAGCTCGGCGGTAATTTTGAAGGTTTATAACGCTAAATATTGGGTTTCGATACCCGTGGTGGGCACATCATAGATAGCCCATTGTGTAACTTTGTGCTTAACGACAAACTTATCAGTTTCTTAGCTGTTCGAGCCTCATTAAATTGAATACCTTTCATCACAGAACAAAATTCTTAGTGGATATACCAATGAGACCATAGAGAACATAAACCCTTGGTTACCGGAAATTACCACCAGAGGGCGTTACCTACTTAATGTTGTTACCTTTATGTTATCTGTGACCTGCATCCTTGGTACGAACTAAACTGTCTGATATTCCCCTGGCTACATGCTGTCAGATGACCCACTTGAGTTTTGGCTATGAGGATACCTAAAGCCAATTGTGTATGGTGGAATCCCTGCTACGTTGACGGACTTGACAGACACCACACGGAAACATGTAGACATGTTGAATATTGGATAGCTTAGTTCAGCTGTCTATCACACCATCCCAAGTACGTAGGAGATCCTTAACATGAATCATGGTCACATTGAGAAGATAACACCCTCAGATGACCATTTCCGGTACCCACGAATTCGTGTTCCCCATGGTCTCATTGGTATATCCACCAGTATTTATTGCTCAATGACAAATAGTGTTCATTTTATTGATGTCGAAACACGCCAAGCAACTTTATAAGAATCTTGTTTATATTAGTGAATCACATTTCTATTTATTATTTACTAATAAGAATAATTCGCTAGAAAAATTTTAAAACCTTTTTCTGTAAATAGTTCAAGAAGAATGGTTTTAATTTTTATTTAAACTATTTGCAATTTCAGAGAATATATTTATTTTTTGACATGCCAGATATTAGTATAAATTATTTCTGAAATATTAATATCGATTTTGCGAAACGTGTATTAGAAAAAAAAACAACAGAAGCTAAGTACATCCCTTGTCAGCTTCTAATAAATATTAATATTCTAGACTGGAACTGGATGTTTCCTTTCCTAGCAGGTTGGCTATGTAATTCCTTTTATGAATGACATGCGTAGTCTATTAGGGCCATTCAGAGCAGCTATAATACATGAAACAACACATTTTGTGTATGTAGATTGTTGCATGTATAACACGTTTTATATGGTATACAGTTTCCTCATGAACTTATATTAACGTTTTATACAGTAACCATAATAGACACTAAAAAAAATCGTGACAGAAGAAAGTTTACAGATTTCATTTCTTCTCAGCAAAATTATTTAGAGTGAGCGCATTGTGATGTATAAAATTGCTTTGTTACATGCATAATACAGTAGAATGTAGTAAACAATATTAAATAATTCAATTGTCTCATCATCAATATTATTTAAGCAGCCTTCGAGCTGGCATTATGTGTTTTAGACGTCGATTTTTTCAGTCAAATAATGGTGGTGATTTATTACAGGGAAACTAGTATCCTTTTCATGTTTTCAGTGCAAGCCAGCTATATTTTGTCGCAATATTTGCATCTAAATGGTTATTTTAGCAAAACTTAGAAAGTGATTTAAGTTTAAGTAGTTGCCCTAATCCCGTATATACAGTTTTAAGCCTATTAGTTACAATGATGTTAATCTCGCATGAACTTTTCTATATGTAATTGTTTTTGTTTTTTAAATAAAATACAAACCACTGAGAGAAAGGGATCCTCTATTTATTTAATATAAATTTTTGTTCTTCCCACATGCAAATACAAGGTTGTTGTAACAACTTAGCTATGTAGTGTTCCGGCCACTAATATAAAGCTAGAAAAACTACCTTTACACTCCAGAAAATAAGTTTTTTTTTCTAGCTTTATTATCTAATTATATAAATCCCTCCAATATGCACTACAAGTTTTGAAAGATAACGGCCACTAATATGTTGTTGTGTCCCTGATAAGCTCTGTACCTACTGAAAAACGTCATCGGCGCTAGACATGTCAGACATAGTATGGTTGAAATACTATTATACTCGTTTTCTTTTCTTGAAAAACTTCAAGGAACTGAATAAAGAATGTTGTGTTAAAAATGTAATAGGCCTAACATTAATGTCTTATGAAAAGCATAATTAATTATAACCATGCTTCGCCAGCTTAGAAAAATCGCTCACACATAACAATAATTGTTGTAACAAATGGCTTATATAAATCGTGTTTCGACCATTATTGTTTTGTTGTATATCACCCAGCTGATTAGGTCTGTACTGTATTAAGCGAAACGCGTCGTAGGCAGTAGTTATGGCGGACGTAATGTACATGAAATAATATTATACATTATTTTTCTTGAAAAACAATGTAGTGGTACAAAAGTGCAATAAGCGTAATTCTAACGTATTCCGAGAAGTATAATTAATTTAAAGCTACAGTTGAAAAGCGAATGTAGAACCAAGCATACTTACCACATGAGATTTATAGGAAATATATTATCTGACAAATCCGTTAAGTTTAAAAAATACTTAAACAGTAAAGCATGTATTGTATTTGTCTTTTAGTGGGGGTCACCTGGTGAGTGAGCGGTAAGTTTATGGATTTACAATGCTAAAATCCGAGGTTCGATTCTCCGTGGTGGACAAAGCGCATATAGCCCAGTGTTTAGCTTCGCGCTAGACAACCAAATAAACTAAAACATTTAGGTAAAGATTCAATTTTTTGTGTGGTAAATAATAAGTATCTGTTTGTATAGTATCTTTTAAACTTGTTTGAATAAAGGTGGGAGACGGAACAAAACTGCTCGTCAATAAGGTAAAAACAATTCCTAATCACAGTGGCGCCACTTTTGTACAATGTGGAAATGAAAAGATAACAGCAGAATAAAATAACGATGAATAAATATTAAGAAGATTAGCATTGCCATAAGAACGTAAGCTCGTGTATTAGAAATTGATTATCATAAATATTTTTAAAACACATTTTATTAAGCAGTTTTACAACAGAAAAAATATACTTATTTGTCAGAAGAAGATATCTAACTGATAAAAGTTAAAGTGTTATGGCGTTCACAAAAAACTTCCACAAGAAGTGTTAGGCCTGAAATAAAGTTGTAGGATAGTTTTCAGTAATAAAAAATTTGAATAATACACTAGGCAGTTGAAGAAATTGTTGTCCATACGTGTTGATGTAACCTAAAAACCATTAATCTTCACTCTACAAGGTGACTAGGTGAATGACATATGAACTTACACAATGTATGAAATAACTGTATTTGCAAATTAAAAGTTTCTCGGATTTTCAAGCCTTAATATAAGGTATTTAATGTTGTTGTCCTCATTCTAAGGACTTTAGCATATGCATAACATTTCACATAAAATAAAAAGTTATTTTGGAAGCTTAGTGACTTAACTAAATTATACCGAAATTGATTTCTCGTGAACTTTTCAGTTGAGTCAATAAATAAGAATTTTCTTCGTTCATTCAAAGTTGTCAAATATTCGCTGTATAATTAACTTGTCATTCTGAAGACTGTATCAAGCTTAAAAAAACAACGTAGGAATAAGATTCAATATAAGAGAAATCTAGTAATTATTTAATGGTTGAGACTTTATATTTAACTTTGTTAGTTCAAAGATTGATAGCACCTAATACTTTTCTTCAATTTGGAAATCTTAACTCCAGAGGGCGTGGTCCGAGATTTTAACTTTCGCTGTTTGACGAATAGTGCCATTTCTTATTAAATAATAAAAAAAATCTGTAGTAAATAACTTATCATAAAAAACAACAACATTCGCTTATCTTATGTGTCTGAAGCAAAAAGCGATTTACAAGAAGTCATATGTACATACTCAGATTTAAATCACCTCCTGAGTTCAGAGACTGTCACGGGGAACGTGTTAACTGAAAATTTACATCTCTACTTCATTACAACCCCACGGGAGATTTCCGTCTTTGTTGGACGAATGGCAAGAAACACGACCACGACTACTGCTAAGAGGGTTTCATCTTTTTCGAGGTAGGGAAGCAGTCAATAAATAAGAAAGGCTCTTTAACCAGTACATCTTTTTTTATCAATACACTTATTCCAAGGTCAGAAGAAATAGCAACGATTTATTAAGAGAAAAGTTTAATAAGAGCGTATGAAACTGGCTTCGAAAGGAAGGTTTCTTCGTCACAGCATCAGTTTACTGAGTACAGTGGATTATATAAATCAGCATGTGTCTAGTGTCAGCCTAAAATTGCTTTGTTTCATAACAGTTATCAAAAATTCTCATCTACATGTGTGATTTACATTAAACAGATATTAACTATGCTTGGTGTGATTTTCCGAGGTTCCAATTCTTTTTCTTGCCTCTTCAGTTTATACGAAATATCAAAGAACAGAATCACTAAACTTGAAGCAGACAGAACTTTGTCAGAGCGAACCAACTAAAGTCTTTGTTGAATAAAACCGCCTGCCCATTTCTCATTTTATTTGGAAAATAAATGTGTACGACTTGATTAAAAGTTTGTTGATCTCTCCTTTCATCCATTGTATGTGAACTGTTTATCTTCCGTCTAAAGACCTCTTCAATGGTTCCGGTATGTAGACGACACTTTTATTGTTTGGTACTATGAAAGAGAAAACTAGACGAGTTTCTCGAACATGTTAACAGCCAATGACCCTTGACTCACACCACCTTACTGACAGAAGATAATCAGAGATGCGTCTAACGAATACCTACCGAAAACCTTCCAACAGTGGTCAATCTATTGACTATCAATTTTACCAATCCCCTGGTGTTAAGCATGGAAACACTCTCCCCACCTCCCCAAAACGTATTGATTTAAAATTTGGATGCGGATGTCGGTAAAACCAAATGACCACTACAGGTACGTATTCAGAAGGACAAGAAAATGTTGTACCATTTCATATTTCAGGCCGTCTCTGTTCTCCTTTAATACAGAATACTATGTAATTGGAAAAGAACATTGAATAAAAAACATCATCATTCTGAATATAGAGGTACAATACAACAGAGGAGGAATAAAGGGAGCATTACAAATTAGGGGCCCGGCATGGCCAGGTGGTTAGGGCGCTCAACTCGCAATTTGAGGGTCGCGTGTTCGAATACCCGTCACACCAAACATGCTCGCCCTTTCAGCCGTGGGGGCGTTATAATGTGACGGTCAATCCCACTATTCGTTGGTAAAAGAATAGCCCAAGAGTTGACGGTGGGTGGGGATGACTAGCTGCCTTCCCTCTAGTCTTACACTGCTAAATTAGGGACGGCTAGCGCAGATAGCCCTCGTCTAGCTTTGCGCGAAATTCAAAACCAACCAACCAATGTACTAACAGAAAGAATAGCTGGACCTTCATATCTGTTTATTACCACATATTCTTTTTTTAAATTAGAGTATATATATAAAAGTTCACGGATTTTTTTAGCAATCAAACAGAGGTATAATTTTATTGACTAAAACTGTGTGTTGTTCGATTTGTACATGTTTTTAATAGTACAGTTATCAGAGTAGCGCCCCTTTATTCATCGTGTTAATGCGAGCCTTTCCTTTTCTAACCAATTACGTCTAAACTTCTACCTTATGATGAGCTTTTGAAAGAAATTGAAAATTTGTGGTTGAATAAAAAAAATTATTACATGGTGAAAAAAGTGTGGTAAATTTGCGTCGTTAACACGTCAATTTTAACAGAAACTGTATAAAAAATAAAATAACTACTAATATTACAGTTTTTTTAATTTAAAGACGAACATACAGGTATTCACTTTTGCTTAATATCAACTTTTGTTTTTATAAAACACCCTTCAGCGGCAAGTCTGAGGAATCATACCGCTAAAACGTGTAGTTTTGTGCTTACCCAAAAACAAAACGTTTAAATAACATTAAAACTGAGGAACTAATAAATTATTTAAACAAACATTCTTTTTTTTGTATCTTCGTCAGTTTTATTTCAGAGGGAAAAAAACTACTATATCCAGTTTTTAACGGAAATAACCTTAACACCTAATATAATACCAAGAGATTATTCACAGATCTTTACAAAGCTATTGACACAGAGTAACATAATATACATTTTATTTAGTCTCAGCATTAAAATATTTGTAGTAATAGGAAATGTTTGGGGCAAAAGGTACCAATAAACTTTATTCTTTCAAATGATACAATAATCGTAAGGTATGACTAAAAATTTGGTACTTTGATACTAAACTGGAGAAAAGAAACAATGTTCTTGTGTAAACAGTGTACAACTAAATTCTGAAAAAAGAAAACCTACTGGTCCTCGGTTTTATTTACACAGAAAAGTTATGACGTTGGTAAAGCACAATTTAATATAAATAACAAGTCCATGAAATGTATTAAGATTGAAGTTAATTTTATTTTACAATAAAAATGACCCAGTTCCTCTGCTGCACATGGAACTACTATTTCCATCATTGATAATGATCAAGCATCATTGACCCACAATATCACATTACACTTTCCATTGTAATAACTTCTGCAAAGAACAGCAAAGCCAACCTTAAATCATGCATATTAACAACTTTCCATAGACCCTCCACTGTAAGTGGACGTCAGTTTTCAAAACCACGTTTAAACAGACCAAAGACACAAAAGTCCATTGGATCTGCCTTGGGGGAATTTGACAGGTTTGTAGTCGAATGTAGTTATTGTAGAGATTTTTTTCAGCCATCTTTCTCATGAAAACATTGATTTGAAGCTTGAAACTTGTAAAATTATGTCCGGGGCCTATGTGGATCATGAAGGGAGGGAGATTTCAATCCCGCTACGGAGCATGATTATTTTATGCTAATACTCATCAACTAGCCTTAGATGGAATTAATCTGGTTCGTAATCCCATTGGTTCACTATGAATACTATTGCATCATAATGATCCATAGGCATAAATATGCTAGTAACATAATGTTTTTCATATAGAAATGTAGTATATATTCAAGCTTAATAACAGTGGTAGTAGCCACCAAATGTGATACATAGACACCTGTTTATGCGTTATATTTAATTCCTCGCATTCACAAAATGAATTAAGCAAAAAACGCTATATCTGAACGCAGTCAGTCAGTAGTATTTTTAGAACAGTAGTAACATTCTACTGTTTACAATAAACAGCCGTTTTTCTGAAACTACCATCTGGGGCCTGCCATGGAGCCTTACAATCGGAGAGTCGCGGGTTCGAATCTCCGTTACCAAACATGCTCGCCCTTACAGGCGTGAGAGTGTTATTATGTGACGGTCAATCCCATTATTCATTGGTAAAAGCGTAGCCCACGAGTTGGCGGTAGGTGGTGTTAACTAGCTGCCTTCCCTGTAGTCTATCACACAATTAGGGATGGGTAGCGCAGATAGCCCTTGTGTAGTTTCGCGCGAAATTCAAAAACAAACAAACAATTACCATCTAGAATTAATTCTATAGAAACTCATTTAATCACAACCGGTCTAATGAAACAGGAATTTTACATCGCAGTGCAACTTCTAATACGTTTGTTCAGTAATTAATTCAAGTATCCTTCAAAATTCCAACATAGACGTCCCTAATTTTAACCTTCTGAACGGAGTGAGAAAACACTCGCTGCCTATATGACTAATCTTAAACAGATGGAAGGATTGATTGCCATTTTTATATGTCCACGTCTGAAAGTGCAGAACATGTTCAACATCGTATGGTGGGCTCGAGCCTTGGACAGTTCAATACGTAGCCTGGCACGTCAATCACTAGGCCGTATTTAGCCGAACTCTGTATAATCAAGATAACAATTAAAATTGCACGAAATTACTCGGTTAAATGTTTTGGATTTGGCAAACCAATTAATTTTTCGAATAGGATGGATTTCGATCTTTAAATCTGTTGTTAACTATGCATAACTTATTAAAGTGATTAATGTCATCCATTAATTTATTTACAATAATTGCTGGATGAAATAACGAATGACTGTTTTATTTATTATTTGGGCTTAATATTAAACATACGTTGAATACTAGAAGATCGCCCCCCAGTGGCACAGCGGTATGTCTGCGGACTTACAACGCTAGAAACCGAGATTCGATACCCGTGGCGGGCAGAGCACAGATAGCCCTATTGTAGCTTTGTGCATAATTAAAAAAAAACAAACAAACAATACTAGAAAATCAACAATTACCATCTAGAATTAAGTAATGGTAACTGGTTCTTTGTCTGTCTATCTTTGTTAAGTACAAAGATACACAATGGGTTATCTGTACATTATCCACCGCTAGGAATTGGACCTCGGATTTTAGTGTTGCAATCCGCAAACTCATCGCTGACCCATCGAGGGACTTCCACCTTACTCAGTCTAAAAAAGTTGTGGTTAACCTTTTTATCTCCAAGGTGCTTATTATAATATCTAATGCACTGGAAGGCCAAAAGGTCCTGGACTTTCCGTGCTCACACAAATACAGAAAGGGTGCACGTACATACAGTTTCTTTGTCTATATTAAATTAGAAATCAATATCTATGGAAATGCATGAGTATAAAGGCTATTGAAAATTTTATCTCGGCGAAACATTACAAATTAAAACTTACCATGACTTTAAAAATGGATCTGGACCGGGTTACAATTTTAACATTTCATGCAGAAGGTTTTTGCAACATTTCGCAAAATGTTAATTTAATAAATATGTAGTATGAGCATCAGTAGATGATCTGGCACAGGATTCGATTTCTTTCCTATGTTCTTCAGGTGCCAGAATACATTGGAATACTTCAAATGTATTGAAGAATAGGTTAAATTATGTGTTCCTCACCTAGCATAATGACAGCAGTCGTTTATTCATTGCTAGTCAGAAGGTATATCTAGAATACTCTGAGCTTTACTTTATTCTTTCTGAACTTTGACGAATAAATAAACACATTTATTTTACCACATGATTGCCAGGTTAGCAACACAACAAGACCATCTTAAGGTATTACCAACATCCATGTATTACCTTGAAACACTATAATGGAGATGTTAAGCCCTGGGATCATGTTTTGTGCAGTTCAGAATTGGGAATACAGGCAAAAATATAACAGATACCTGTACTGAAGTGTTGAAAAAGAAACTTATATCTATCTCTAGGGTTTAGCATATGGTAGAAAATCACAATTCTGCATTTATCTTAGATCAATCTTCGGGTCGAATTAATTAAAAAACATGGATTCCCATTGAAATTAAACACGACTCAGTGTAATTCTGCAAGTAATAATTTAAGTCCAGATATTAACAAATGCCAAATTACAACTGCACAAGTGCTCCTGAGATGCTTCGGGCAACTATCCCTGGTCCTAGCTTCTCTGATGTCTTTCTTAATATTATTGCAAACAAATTAAGCTGTATGGATTAACAGTGGTGAAACTAACTCACCACTGCTGCGATATCAAATTCTTCCAGATCTTTCTTGACAATATTTTACTTTTCTTTAACTAGAATATATGAGTTTTAGGTAAATTTTCAAAATACGTACGAAGTGTACTCTCTGAAGAAAGTATTTCAGAGAGTAACACAGGACCTGGAACGTCATTTTTATAAAATGTAACTTCAGTATTCAGTTGGCATTCCATTAAGTAACTTGGATGTTGCTACCACAGTTAGTCTTTCAAGCAGTGCTGTCTCATAATAAACAACAATGGACGTACTCGTGATATCTACATTACTATCAACCAATATGATATGATTAGAAACAGCATTCTCATCACTATCTGACTCGGTATTCTTGTCAAAGGATAATTTCAGGCTTAGGTAGTACAACAAAGTTTTTTCAGTAACATGTGGCTTAAGCATTTTATTGTATCTGTGCGGTTTTGTATGCCGTGTGATTCTTGAAGCTTTTAGTTTGATGGGAGATTTATCAAATCATCAAACATGGTGAAGCTCAGTGAGAACCAAGTTATATCACATCCGTGTTTCTGACATGACTAGAGCCAACTCCAGCCTCCACGTGGTCATTTTGTCCAGTTGTTGTTATGAATACTTACATGCTTCAACTTAACCAGTCTACATATTTCTATAGGTACTGTAGACCATATATCACATTCATAGGGAGCTGTACTTCCCATTTGAACATTGAGAAATTTGGAGGAAGATAGTTGGAAGACAGTCCTCTGTGTATGTAAAATGTAAATCAGCTTTAGTCAAGTACAGCAAGTTGTGTAGCTATTTTAGAGAAGTTGTCACAAGGCATCGACAATATAAATCAGTATATACCAATCCTTGCCTATCACATGACAAGGAAATCCACTAGTGTACAGAAGAATTCATACTTTTCAAACTTAAATCTCAAACATGCTATACTTATTTCTCGAATTCTTTTTTTTTAAGATTCTCAGCTGCATTCTGAAACATTAAGTCAAGCACCATCATCTAATCTAGATATCTCAGATATCTTTCTTCACTGCAAGTCAAACAGCACTAGTTTCAATGATAATTCAAAAGTGGCTGGTACATTATTAATCAGGCTTTAGTGTATTAAGGACAGTGTAGCTGAAACTATTCAGAAAGTTAGCGTAACCATGTCCATTTATGAAACACATCCCCTTGTGCACCTAAAACTGGCTGCTAGACAGAAATATCACAGTCAGCTGCTAGAAGAATATACCAAAATGGTTACCTGGTCACCAGTGTATACTTGTAACGTGCATCCAATAAAGAAACCACCTTGCAGGCTTTCTTTGTCCACCAAGGACATTGTTAATGCTAAGACAGTTTGTAAGTCTCACAACTACTAAAGAGCGCTTGGTTGTTGTTTGTGGTAACTATAAAGAAGAAGAAAGATTTCTTATATTAATTTTAGACAAGCGGATGGAATAACGCGGACCGACACATTTCAACTGTCATCCACATATGGTTATATAAACGCACTGGAGAGATATCTTGATATCTGGCATATTAGACAATTAAAGCAAACCTAAGAGAGTATTTTGTAAATTTCATGAAATTTCAGGCTGTTTAAGATATGCCCACAAGGCTAATCAGTTAGGCTAGTTCTGTTAATAAAACATTAATGATTTGCTTTGTTGAGCATTGCTGTAGAGCAGTGGATTTCGTGGAAACCGGTATAACTCATTGATAAATGATGACTCGAATAATAGATTAGAATTAGTATTTATTTTCAACGTTTGAAATAGAATAAATTATTAGCGTTAATGCTACATATTCTTCAAATCCTATACAAATATATGTAGTGAATAAAATCAAACTAAAACACCATAAGTATGATTTATGTTGACTTGAAAATATTTTTATTTATTTATTGATATAATGCACGTAAATAATATATCACTTTTAGAACATATATTGTTATTATCTAAAATGTTATAAGTTAGATTTGCAAATGAATTGATGTACGTTACCTTCATCTACTTAATAAGTTGTTTCATGAAATTGAAATCTCAATTTATTCTCAAGCGCCTAAATTGCCAATAAAAGGTGAAAAGTAACATTTTAAAAGTATGTCTTTGTGTATATATATAGATACATAAATGCCCCTCCCCAGTGGCACAGCAGTATGTTTGCGGGCTTACCACGCTAGAAAACAGGTTTCGATACATGTGATGGGCAAAGCACAGATAGCCCATGGTGCTTATAAAAAAAAAATGAGAATTACAAATATAAACATAAAAATTAGTATAAACATTAGTAAAACTTAATTAGTATTCAAAGAATGAATGTATATAATAAACAGTTATTAACTCAAATTAAACACATACAATATTTCTTAGTTGAATAGGATCCAATCCAATTCTTGACAGGTATATTGAAGAGCCCTGAAAGCAATCAGGGGCGGTCAGAACTTTTTGTTTCTATTAGCCCCGCTGAATATGACAACAAAACGTAACACGTGTATATCACAGCTAGTTGGACGTGTTTACACTTGTGATAGGCAATTTTGAACATATAGGGTATTTTTCGATTAATATTAAAAGTTTCAAAAGTACTCTAAACAAATTTAAACACAATCTGATTTTTTTTGTTCAATATCAAAGTATTTTCCCCCTTCACTTTCCGAAACTATAAACTTAACTTGTTGTTCAAGTTATAGTAAGTTCTACATATATAAGAACTATAGTTTAAACTCGAAAGAGGAGAGACGGTAAAAAAGAAAGCAACATTAGCTTCAGCTGTGTTCTACCGAATTGCAATAGTTAAAATAAGCCCAAGACAGCTGAAGATGTAAGGCCGGAACTCATCCATAAGATTTGGTCTTTTGGAAATCCACTGGATTCCGAGGCTACTGTTAAAGAGATAATTCCTATGTGTGATTCCGTTTTATTGTCAGCGATTAATAATTGAATAAAGAGGTTTAACGATAACAATATTATTAGATCAGAGTTATTGATAAGAAGACACAGAAGCGAACGGTGATCATGATAAAGTTGTTCAAAACCACTGAGCTAGAGCCCTGAGGAGAATGACAAAAAAGAAAAAGTCTTCATTATTGCTAGACTACTGAGTAAGCAACTATGACATCAATGTAATCTTCTAAAGCCACAATCAACTTGTCAGTGAAATAAGAGAGGGTCGTCACGTTCACGTGTAATTATTTGGATGAATCAAAAGGTACTTAGTTTGGACGACATCCTGGATAAGATGTAACTAAACAGAGGGCTGCTGATGAGAAAAAATTTTGTGTATTATTTTTACCATTTTAAGCCTCAAGGCTTCAGAAATTGTAGTGACCTTGTAATTTACTGGAAGCCATGGCTCGTAAATCAAAGAGTGAAGGTAAATACTTGTCTCTAGACTGGGCTGAATTTCGTCACAAACAAAATTTAGATCAGTCGTGTGCAACGTGTAAATATTCAGACTGTTAATATAAATAACAATGCTTTATAAATTCCGAAAGTAGGTAGCAATCATTTCACGTAGACTAACTTTTACAGTTTGGACTTTAACATTCACGCCCGTGTTTCCATGTGTCCGTAATTATCAATGGACACGGACCATTTTTGGGAGGACAATAAGGAATAATATTCTACCCATGTCCACCAAGTTTAATCAAAATCCGATCATTTTTAACTGAGTTATAGAACAAAAATAGTGTTAGAAATTGGTCCCCGTTAAACATATTGTTGGTGTGAACGTACTTTGTATTCACTATGAGAAAAACCTACTCAAGGTCCTCCCTTGAACTTAGACTTCGAAATACTAAGTTTATTTATTATTATCTTTCCCCATAATAACAGATAGAGATTTTTTGGATGTTTGCGATATTGCTGTTACTTTGATCTTATAAAACTAATCACTTCTAAGCTTGGACATAGTCCAAACGTATACCAACTTTCGTCCGTTTTTGAAAAATCTTGCTGACAAACACAAACAAAAAATAGCGAAAACATAATCTCCGTTCACCTTCGATGGCGGAGGTAACAAGGGAATTCTTTACGTACCAAAGAAGCATTTACTAATTACTTACCGTAAGGTTGTGGCAATCGAATATCAATCTTCCTTAAGATTAGCAGCTTATACGATCACTGAAGTGTAATTATTAATCGGTAACTAATTTTTTGTTCAACTAGATAATCTAATTACTAACTAGTTTTACCCTACATTTCAGTCATTCCTGTAATTTTCAGGAAAGTGTGAGAAAGACTATTTCTGATGATTGTCTGTATTCGATCTTGGGTTTTCTCGATGGAAGCCCGATGTGTCATCCATTCGACTGAGGTCTCTCGCGTTTAGATGCTGAATCCAGGATTTGCAGACCTTTCTATGCTAATTTGACTATGTTATCAGTTAAGTGGACGTAGAATCATCCTTATTTTTTCTCACGGGTTGTTAATATTTTAGTATTATTCCAATTTATAGTATGGTCTTCTTTGGCATGATGGGGTATTGCTAATCTAGGATAGAGGGGTAATAGAAGTCACTCATTATTCCTTACCTCCGCCACCGAAGATGGACGGAGCTTATGTTTTCATCACTGTGTGTGTGTGTGTGTTTGTCAGCAATATTTCTCGTAAACGGCTGATTGTATTTGGACGAAACTTAGTAAACATTTGGACTATGACCCAACTTAGAAGTTAATAGTTTTTGGAGGTTGAAGGTCACAGCAAGGTCACGAAAATACAAAAAAAAATCCTTATCTGTTAACACGGGGACCGATCTTTCACACTATTTTTGCTCTATAACTCAGACAAAAATTATCGGATTTTGGTGGGCGTATGTAGAATATTATTCCACATTGTCCTGCCAAAAATGGTCCGTGTCCGTTGATAACGACGGACATACGGATACATTTTAATATTTTTGAATATGATTAACGCTGAGTGACGGAGGTATGCGCTCCACTGAGTGCCCCTCTAGTTATTAACTGTAATTATTGTCGTGTAATTTTAGCAGCTACAAGTTATTATATAATTGTGTATTTATTACTTTCCTGAATACTGCTATTTGTTCTTTTTGTTTTCCAATGTACTGAAGTCCACAATCACAGAAGATGTGGTTAATAGTGTTTTTCATTTCCATTGGTGGTTTGACGTGTAATAACTGCGATCGTGTTGTGGCTTCTGAATACTGTCCTGACCTTATGTTGTTTACATATCTCCTGCATGTTTTCAGAGTGATCTTTGACATAGGGGAATATGACTGTAGATTTATAATTTTCTTTGTGTTTTTTCTTGGTATTATCTTCTTTATAAAGTGTCCCAGATGTCTATTGCTTTTTTTTTCTTCCTCTCAGTTTCTTTGATATTACAAATCTTGTTTATTCTGGAAACTAGGCAATGTTGAGGTGGTTTGATTCACAGACGATGTATTTACTCGTATCTGTGGGTTTCCTGTAAACTTCTATAGTGTATGAGTTATGTGTCTTGGCAAATATCACGTAAAGGAATGGGAGTCTGATATCTTTTTCTACATCCATTGTAAATTTTAACGCGGATGTTGTCTCTTCATGAATTATAGAATCTTCTTTGTAGTGTTTTTGGCCATCGTCAACATATCTGAACCAAATATTGTGGCGTAGAGTGGCTGTTTTGAAGGCGTTAACTTCTAAATGAACCATGTAGAGGTTACCGAGTATTAGTAATCGGGTAAGTCCTTGGCTAAGCTTTCTCTGATAATAGTATTTACTGAGTACTGATGATAAGAGTGAGTCCATAGCTAGTCCTTCTTGTTCTTGCTAATATTTATCTTCAAATTCGAAGTAAGTTGTGTTTAAAAAGAAGGTTGTGAATTCTGTTATTGTGGAGATTTTCAGTTGGTTGTGTTCTTTAATGTTTTCAAGCTGCTGGTGTAGTAACTGTAGTGTGGCATGGCTTGGTACGTTAGTGAATAGGTTTTATACGTCAAAACTGATCGTTGTGTCTTGTGAAATGATCGTGATTGTTTTTATAATGTCTACAAAGTGGGCTGAGTTCTGAGCATGCGAGGATATTTTACCTGTTCATGTTGATATTATATACACAAGGTATTTATAGGATAGCATGGTAAAACTGCAATTAACTACAAGACGGAGAGGGTTTCCTTGTTTGTGAATTTTAGGTGCTCTATATATGTGTGTGTGGTGGTCCTGTTGAACACTGTTGGTTATGTGACTGTTTGTGTTTCAAGTTATTTCTGATGTGTTTTGAGGAGTTGATAAATTGTTCTTCTGGGTTAGTGGTTGTGTTAGACTTGATCTTCGTGTAGTTGGTATCTTCAACTATAGTTTAACTTCTGATGGAATATTCTTCTTTGTCCATGATTATCGCACGGCTTCAGGTTATCAGTTAGGTGGATTTACAAGACTTCTTTATTTTTCTCTTCTCGTGTGTGGTTCATATTCAATTATTTTAGTAATATTCCAGTTTATCATATGGTCTTCTTTTGCATGATGGGCTATAGCATGTAGATCAATATTACAGAGTCTTTTAAGTCTATTATGTTCCTGAATTCTCAGTTTTGTTAATCTTTGAGTTTCGACAGTGTATTGAAATCCACATTCACAAGGGATGTTGTTTATTTTAAAGTACACTTGGTCAACTTAGCTAACGCCAACAAAACCTAGATACCCCATTTGAAAGCATTCAATCAGATAGTTAGTTGATTCAAATTCTAAATGGGGAGACATTAGTCAAGTGAATAATGCATCAGACTTCCATGAAGAAGATCCAGGATCGGTTTTGGGCCACAGCCAACAGAAAATGTTGGGAACATTATATTAAAACGATTTTCGAACTTCCCCACTTCGTTAAGTCCATTTTGATATAAATCCGGTCATAATTGTCCAGCGTAGATTCCGTTTCAAACGCTTCGTCGTAAAAATGTGATGCTCAAAGCACACCACTCCTTCCTGCATGTTTTCCATAATCCATTGAGTGTACAATACCAACAGCTTCTAATGCTCATTTCAACAGTCTGATCGTCCGGAAATCCACAAATGCTGCGTCCAGTGACTTTATTGGTGTATTTTCGTATGGAATAACATAAATGCCTAATTCATATTACAGCGACTGTTGAATATTGAGGAAGCATCTTGTGTACATATGACTTGTGACGCTATTCTAGACGGAGATCTTTCCTAATTATGCTGTGTACTGTTGTTTGTAGCGTGGGACGGCTTTTGCCATAGGAGTTTGTATTCCTGAATTCTCACCTGTTTACATGACGCCACATTTTGCTTACCGGGGCTGGGGTACGACTTTTTATAGGTTTCTTTCTGAGTAGTTCTGGTGTCCTAAGTTGATCCATATTCCTTTGTCTTCCAATGTCTTTAAGTACAAGGATATACCAATCTTCAAAATTCTAAGTCTACAACCTAGATACATCCATATTACATGAGTTTATGATGTCGGGAAATGATAAATGTTTGGTTACATAACGACAATCTCAAAATGTAGTTCTGATACATGCAATCCATTGCGACTATATATCAGCTGTAGTTGTTACATGACTTGATAATTTGCATATTAAAAATTGTTTTAATATAACGTACTCATCTACCTGTAATCCTCAGTACTTCTCTAAAGACGGCAGCAGATGAGTAACCGAAATGTTGGATAAAACTAGTTGGTAGTTAGTGTCTTATTCTATAAAAACAGCTACTAATTAGTGATTAGACCTAGATGACTGTGCAAGTTACTAGCTGTGAAAAAGAAGCACTTCCTTTATTAAATATCATTACAGAAAGCTCATTTCGTAACTTATTACATATATATGTACAGGATATGGTAAATAAACAAGAAGGCGGAGGTATAGCTTGTTCGGGAATAGTAAAGCTGACTTGTATATATATTTGGGGTGATGGTCATTTTGTGGATGTTAGAAATAACTCTTCACGTCAGTTCCTACTATTAGTTGGGCAGTTTATGGAGACTATTTCAAAAATCCTTGTTATTGCTTAATGAAATATCTTTAAAATTCTTAAGCGTGAAAATGATGATTCATTATTTATTAAATTCAAGGAATAGTCTATGAATATTAAACTCCATGCCTGTACGTGATCGAATTTTGAAGTATTGTATTAACACAGGAAAAAAAAGAGAAACTTGAGTAATGGCGTGAACACAACAGTTACAAAATATTTTCACTGCGAAACGTTTCTTTTCTTTTGTCTAAAAATTATTGTTCATTTGATAGAAATTGCATGCATATAAAAGCATTAGTGTAGTGAGATGACAGCTAGCAAATTTAGAAAAATACTAAAAAAACAAACAATATTTCCATATACGGATAACATTTTGTTATCCAGCATTTTTTGAATATTGTATTGAACATCCTCTGTTAGGAAATGGCCAGTATCCATTTAAGGTAGGAATGATCACCACCTGATTAGTAAGTGACCAGTATTTATCAATATTCGTTGAGGAATTACCGATCTCTGCTTAAGAATTAAGTAGTATTTGTTTATAATATTGACTCATCTCTAGCTTTTAAAAGTTGTGCAGTATTAATTTGAAGGATGCCTGTTACATTTTGTTACAAATATTTGATTTGTACTATATCTGTTTATATTACAAGAAAATAATATAATCTTCGAGTCTTTGAGTTAAACCAAGTGAATTATCTTTAATCCACATTGTCACCTACAAGTTATTGCTACTTGATTAATTGTCAACCAAGAAACTACCTTCTTCCAGGGTCAGTCCGATAACACCTACTTTATGCAAAATCACAACACCTGTACTTATTGATATTGATTGATATTATTCATAATGCATTATTGTGTCGAAACATGTGCACACTTCAAATGATGGAGGCACCATGTTGTGTATTTATATATGCATGTGTTGTAAGCCTAAACTACTACAGATTTGCTAGCTGTCATATCACTGCACTAATACTTGTGTATGCATGTATTTTCTATCGAATGAACAAATATTTTTAGACAAAAAATAAACGTTTCGCAGTGAGCAAATTTTGTAACTGTTGTGTTCACGACATTTCTCAAGTTTGTCTCTTTTTTTTTCTGTGTTAATACAATATTTCAAAATTCGATCACGTACAGGCATGAGGTTTAATATTCATAGACTATTTCTTGAATTTAATAAATAATAAATAATCAATCTCACGCTTAAGAATTTCAAATACATTTTATTAAGCAATAACAAAGATTTTTGAAATAGTCTCCATAAAATGCCCAATTTATGGCAAGAACGGATGAGAACATTTTCAAACGGATTTTTTTTCTAACTTTAAAAAAAAGTCTGTATATTTTGCGTAGTGAGTTTTGTAGCCAGTGACGGCTGATGATAAATAATATACATCTGAAAATTGATGCATTCTTATACTTCGAAGTAATTACAATTATCTAACTTTGTTTTAGGTGCTGTTAAGATATCTCATCATGAATGGATTTCTGTATATATATTGAACGGTTCTTTTAACACAAATTAATTTCTTTTTTTTTTCAGATTTCTCTATAGCTGTGATAGTATGATGGATAGAAAAGTAGTTTTGCATTGATTATAGAAAATAAGAACTGTATCATAATAACTGAAGAACTCGATAGTCAGAAATATTGAAGCTGATACATTATTTCTGAACGATTTTGAAGCCTCATTACGTTGTTAAAGTCCCTGTCGCCACGACCGTACGTGTTGGCAATAGTCTTGCATCATAGTTTTCATTACAAAAGGCTCTGTAGTAAGGCTGTCATGTTCAAACCAAATCCATCCTCCCTGCCAGAATTTCATAATCCATCTAGTATACCAGGAAGACGGTTTCCCAGCACCAGGTTCAGCAGTCCAGTTGTATCCGGTGAATTAATCGAAATGTCTTCGTGGAATAGCACCAATACTTGTTTTATTCTACAGTTACTTTGACACGTGAATGTTCTTTACCAATGTTCTTTGTGTTTGTGGATTCTCACCTGTTACAAGAAATCGTACTTTACTTATCACACTTTGGGTAATACTAACTGCAGGTCTCTGGTTGGATGACCTTGGAGCCACAAGTTGATCCATATTGCTTTATTTTCCAGTATCATTAAATACAAAGGACATTCCAGTTTTCGAAATTCTAAGTATCCGATCTAAACACATATACATGATCTGAGTGTATTAAACATTTTGCGTCGGAAAGGGTTGTTACATACTCTTCCCAAAAGCTGTAATTTTCAGTGGCATCACTCTACCTATGACCTGCCAAACAATTTCAAAATGTGGTTCTGATACATGCCATTCCACAGCGCTGGTGACTGTCATGTAGCTTGCTGACTTGCATATTCAAAATCGTTTTAAATGTAACATACCCAACCCTCTATACAACAATGATTTGGTAAGAAAAAGTACGAGTAGCTCCAGGTGGATAGATCTCTAATAAGGATAGTAACCCTACTCTAGAAAAGATCAGGAAATAGGTCAAACCCAATGACTGGCTAACTAAACAGTGCTAGGAAATGATTTGACCAGCAACATTTAAAGCTCTGTTATGTAATCACATTAAAGTTATTTATTTGTGTTTCGTGAAAAGCTTACCAACAACGAAAGTTAAAATTCGAAATGTTCACATGCTAATGCAAAACAAAATGAGAACGCCACAATTAACTGATATTTTAACATCAGTTCTGGCAGTCGACGTCTCCCTCAAGAACGGAGGATTTAACTCTTTCCATTGTATCATGAGGTGAAAATTAAATAAACATTCATATGAAAACCATTTACTGTCGGATGCAAGCCCAGGTTTAGTGGTGTTCATAGTGTAAATGGCTGGAAGAGTGTAATGTGGTCTGAGAATTGATATTTTACACATTTCTGTACTAGCAGCAGAATACAAGTACTGAGGCACTTAACACTACTTGTCTTGTTCTGACAGTGCAAGTTGTTGGAAAAAGTGCAGTGGTGTACGGTTTG
>NW_013665811.1:149814-155758 GCF_000517525.1 Limulus polyphemus | reverse complement strand
CCAGGCCATGCCGGGCCTATGGTGTACGGAGTGTTCTAGTCTAGGTTTGTATTATGTGTGTTTATTACAGTCAGTATAAATAGTCAACAGTTTCGGTGTGTTTATATCATACAGGAGTCAAAATATGAGAGCTGATCAAAATACAGTAATGTGTATTTCTCCTCGAGTGTCTCCTTCAATGAATCCTGCTGAGTCGTTAAAATACCAAATTATCCTATGTTAGGCTTAAAGGGTTTTGTAACATGAGATATTTACACACTTATGACGATTATTTCACCCTAGTTGTGCTATGATTATTACGTCCATATAGTTTAAAAGGCACAATCAACTGTGTGGGTGTGGCTGAAATGCGTTTTCAGCGATGTCTGTTAGATGAATCGTCGTATGTGATATATATACCTATAAATATCACACTTAAAGTAATGTATATATTACAATAATTATGACTAGCCAGAAGTTTTAGAATGAAATGATTACGTTTTTAGAAATCTGTTATTTGTCATGCTTGACCTTGACTAAACTACGTACAAAATTATAACCAAAAGCGCACTATTTAAGTTTCTTCTATAAAATATTGTGCTATTTCAGTGGTATTTCCTTCTGCTACGCCTACAGTGGCACAGCGGTTTGTCTGTGGACTTACAACGCTAGAAACCCGGTATCGATACCCGTGGTGAGAAAAGCACAGATAACCCATTGTGTAGCTTTGTGCTTAACTACAAACAAACCTTCTGTCACTAGATTTGTTTTTCATAATTGGATTATTTGCATCTGACATAATGAATATTAAACTCTTAAACAAGAAATGTTAGACGTGTCTCTCTTACACTCTCATGACTATTGTAGGTACATATTACACTAATCCAAGCTTTTTTTATATCACAACAATTATTTAGTACTACAAAATTGAGTTTATTTTTACATCATGACCTTCACATAATGTTGGTTCCACTGGTTGATTCCACGAATTCACTTCGAAAAGACAGGCTCAACATTTCTATAATAATAGCTCTGACGTCATATATTCATCAAAAAGACACGAAAACGTCTTGAAATATCGTTAGTGTTTAAAGATTAAAAAGAAGAACACGTGTTCCTCTGCGTGACAAAAAATATAATTGGTCGACATTAAGTTTTATACGTTCATCAAGAACGCAAGAGAAGTTGGCTATACAGCCACATGTGGCTGCAAAGTGTTGGGTTATATGCTAACAGAGATTACTTCTCAAATAGAGAAACTGGGGTTGGAGATGGAGTCCTCGGTGATGTACTGTAATAGCCAGCCATTATATGTAATGAAGCAAACAAAATCCCAGTAAAACTATACAAATGTGAAAAATGATCATATTTACTGTATCTGCTTTTTTATCAATAAATTACATTACAAGCCTTATATATTCCTTACAAGAAAACATGTTTTCTTAACACTGCTTGAATAATTAAAGTAATTCAAAATGTTGGCGGGAAATACTATCTGTTCTTGAAAATGTATAATTTTATTCATTTTGTTTGTTTGTTGTTAAGCATAAAGCTGCACAATGGGCTATCCGTGCTGTGCCCAACACCGGTGTTTAAACCCGATTTTTATCGTTATAAGCTCTCTGAATTACTGCTGAGCCATTGGGGGCTAAAATGTTTAATTGGATTTCATAACAAAACATTCACTTACATGATAGGCCAGAAATCTCTAAAAATTAATTTCAAGTTGCAACATCTTCCTTAACGGACGCAAATAAATAGGAACATGTAAAGGTTTTATTAAGTGTTGAGCTAAATAATAATTTTATTTGTAAAAATACCATTTCCAAGTCAGTTTAAAAAATATGAGTTGTTAATAAAGCATTACAAACAAAGACATTGGTAATACCATCAGATATATATATACATATATATATTATATATCAATTCACAAAAATCGCTACAAAACAACATCAAAGATGTTCATTTCATTTGGTATACAATCCTCAGGTTTGTAACAATCCAAAAATTAAAAAGCGGTTTTTATGTTCATGACTCGGCAGAAAATATTGTTATTGTAAATATAAAGTTATTTCAAAATTATGTAAGTGAAGTTTTATATTGGAATTTAATTAAACATTTCAGTTCTCCATTGGCTCAGTAGTAAATCAGAGAGCTTATAACACTAAATTATGGGTTTCAGATGTGAGCAAAATGAATCGAGTAGAATCAATTTACAAGTACTTGCAACTTATGTACTGATCGATCAGTTAATAATATTACAAAAATGTTAGCTCCTCTAACGCTAGAAACTGGGTTTCGATACCCGTGGTGGGCAGAGTACAGATAGCCCATTGTGTAGCTTTGTGCTAAACAAAAATTTTAACCATATCTATGGTGTTTAAAAATGTCATATTTTTACTTTAGTCTAATAATTTAATAACTTTATTGTGCCTAAACCAGAGTATACATACAAAAGTATTTTTAAATGTTCTTATTCAATAAAAAAAATATTTAAATGTAAGAATAAATTTTCATGAATCTTCGTAAGTATGTTGGGTGTAGTTTTAACAAGACGGACCGTGACAAAACCTGTTACAACAGATGTCACTATAACCAGGTGCTCATGAGTAAAGTTAATCAGTGTAAATGAAACTGAATAAATCATGAAGATAGAGGGTTAATCGAGTTAGGAATAAAACGCACATTAATTATTCTTTTAAAACAGGAAATTAATTTAAAATTTTAACGTGAACAAAACAAGGAAAGAAAATATATTTGACAAGAGAAAAATTAGTGAGCAATATATGGATGAAATAATGAAAGATAAAACGTTGAGTAAACTGGATTACTTCACTCTATGAACTCCTATTCTGCTTAATTAAACAAAATGAAGTTAAAAAACCCATTAGTACCACTACAACTGTTTTAGTTTGTGTAAACTACAAGAAAACATGTACGATTAATAAGTGTTAAGAAAAGTTAAAAATCCTAAGTTAACGTGTGTAGCATTTTTGCATGATTTTTAAACACGTGTCATCTTTGGAGAGATTCATCTTTAACATTTAACAACGAACCTTTGACACTAACATACAACCATACACCAGATAATCTAATAAATCTATGAAAATGATTACATTTTAAGTTGTATGATACTTGTATTTACACTTGGATCGATTTATAACAGTTCCTCTATACAAACCAAATGCAAATTATGTGGATAGTGTGAAAAAAAGCAGCTCTGGATTTGCTTAAGTTTGGTAAATATTAAGTTGGATAATCGCTAGAGAATGAATCTACGAATTATAGCGTATGTTATCTATAATGATGACAGGAAATTAATATAACACGTACGCTAGAAATTAAAAGGGTTTTGCCAGAAAACGCGTGTAAGTGTGACGGAAGGGGTGCTACAGATACAGGGAATAATGGCTCATTTTATTTCAACAATATCTGCATTACACACGTAAGAGGCAGACACAGAAAATATCAAATCAGGAACTTGGCAAATATAGCATGCTGAAGATTATCAAACCCCGTGGAAAAAAAAAGATCATTTCTTAGGCGCATCAGGAAGCTGCTGTCATACACACGTGCATCTGCATAACTTGTAGATTTCGTTCATCCCCTGACTACGTTATGATCGATACTGTTGTGTTATACATAGCTCGTTCATAAGAATAAGGGGAAGTAAGACAAGAAAAGAAGTGAGCACACGGAAGCTGTTCAGCCGGCTGATCATGAATAGGGGCGTTAAGCACATTAGTGACTGTTTTCATTAAGCCCTGGCCGATGGCGACTATATCCTATTTCTTCTTATATCAAAACTGTCTTTGGATCAATTATTGTATGGTCAGTGTACTGTAGCCTAAGTTGCTTTATATCTCCTCGTGCTATTGACCAGCTGATTAGAATGTTTATGTTTATGGATGGAAGACGGATAAATTTATAGATAGTACACGGATGAATGATAAACATACACAAACATAGTTAAATAATAAGTTAATAGACAATAAGATAAATATATAATTAAATGTTCTACACGAGTCTTTAAATACGATTGTTTAATTAATAAAACAATTAAAACCTAGAAAGCTTTACAAACACATATTAGTAATATATAATTTGGCAAGTGGTCAAGTATACAGGCTCTGTTAACATTTACAGACAAGAAGCCCTCATGGTCATGTGCAGGAAAAGTGTTCCACAAAACGTCGGGGAAAGGATTACATGAAATCATCACTGTAGTATGGTTTACATATTTTGGTTAGAAGGCTGTAAAATAGTTAGTTCTGGGATTTGTAAAGTCATCATGTCAAAAATTAGCAAGCTAAAACAACAACGCCCTCTATCTTGGCTGTTAGCTAGCTTGAAGAACCCAACAGATTGCTTCACCCTGTAATTAGTACATACAGACATACCGTATCGCAATCAAATCACAGAGCTCGTGATCCAATTGTATGTTGCTGAGAAAAGTTGAGACGGCGTCTTTTGCGAGAAAAGAATTAATTGTTATTTATTACACGAAGTGGCTCCCCACGAGATAGAATGCTGCGAGACTTGATACAGCAACTCCGTTATTAAAGCTCCATGCTGCAGGAATGCTCTCTCAACTTCTGAGTTTTCGCTCTGTAATTAAGTCAGTAAGAAGAAGTAATAATGAACGTTAATTTTTAGTAAGGGTTTTCCATTGGCACATGATTTGCGATAAGCAACACTGCACGTCCCCTGCCATTGCCCATAGCTAAGACCTGTGCCCCCCACCCCCTTCAGTCTGTTCACGACGAGGGCAGACCGTGACCTAAGCAAAAGATAGCAATTAACTCGATGAAAAACTTGCAGAAATAGGAATTGTTATATGATTCTTGCCATGACCGGGATACAATGGAAATTACGGAGGACAAAATCAAAGTAGCGGGAATAATTATACAGCCAGAACATCTCTCTACTCTGTTTCTTGGCCCTCCTCTTATAAGAATGATAATATCTATTGAGCCGTGAAAGCCTTTGGAGATGGGTTATGGTTATAATGTTCTTTTATTGGAACTAGGAAAAATATACAAGTGCACATTTAACACACGCTTCACTTTCCGTCGTATGTCTGTCCTTACTTGATGACAACCATGATACATAGAGTTTCTGATGGGTCGTTTATTGAAATCTGTTAGTCGGGATATTAATCACACTGTGTAGATTTCCTCTACCATTTTATTAATACATCATTAAAGTCTATGGCTTACAAATCGATCTTCGTGCACTGACATTTTAAATTCAAAAACAGTGGTAACGACGTAGGCTGAGAAAAAATATGAGGTGTGTATGTGAAAAAAAAAAGGAGGAAGAAACCAAAATAAAACCTGAATATTTAACTCTTCAAGTACGCTACACAGTCATCTCCTGCATCCTAACTATTCATTTCTTTCTGGAATGAGACGATATGCTTTCATCCAAACTAGTAAATCTAAGGATGTAGATTTAATAAAAATGCATATTTAATGTTACGTAAGGTGTTTTAGCTTGTTATACAAACAAAATATTTCAACTATAAAGTCTATTCATTTTTACCAAGCTGCTCAGTAATAGTTTCATTGCATCCGACGACATTATTACCAAATGCTTTCTGTTCGAACAACATAAGTTTACTGGTATTTGGCTACATGTTAAGCTATTGTGTTATTATTATGCTGTAGAAGAGTAAATAGTTCTAGAAGTAAGAGTAAAGGAGAATAAAATCACTAATCCATATTGTTACTGTTTCTCTCTCCTCCGGTTAGTATTAAAATTGTAAGACACTTTCCCCGTATTTAAATAAAACATTCCAGTTCTATGTACTCACTGGAATACCTACGCTTCATGCAAAAATATTCGTGAACTGAACATGTTAAACCGGTTTTGGTTTTGTTTGCTTCAGTATTAAACTCCGTAAGTAAATTATTCTATGATTGTAAGATCAAGTATCTAAATGAAGCTATTATAAACCTGCTGC
>NW_013665811.1:145672-148814 GCF_000517525.1 Limulus polyphemus | reverse complement strand
AGCATTATATACCGAATGTGTCTCTCGTCGTGTGCCATCACAATAAGGGATTAGAGTATACTAAACTTTACACATTATATAGGCTACACTAACGTGACATTTAGGCGGTTCGTTTAACTATTATACTTGATGTACGTTTTTTGTGGGGTGTTTAATGAAAGTATTCCAAAACGCGACATTAATTTCTTGACGACCTAATACATGTAACTGCAATGATCTAGTTGGTATGACTAAGCCTTCGCGTCAGTTATCTTTCAAGAAACAAATATACAGTCAGGTTACTACATTGTTGTTCTGTTCTAACGAAACTATTAAACTGTATGTTCTTTATCATTTAGTACATCGATGTAGTATTTGCATATTTGTAGATAAACATCTATTGTAGCAATAACATGTAACAAAGTTTTATCATTTAACAACGACTACAAAAATCAGAAGTTACTGCATGTTCTCTCCCCCTTTAGTGGCTCAGCGGTAAGACTGAAGACTTACAATGCTAAAAACCGGGTTTCGATACCCGTAATTGCACAGCACAAATAGCCAATTGTGTAACGAACAGAAAAGAACAGTACTCTAGGTGAATACAATATTTTTGTTTAACTATGTTTCAGAAGAAAGATGGCTGAAATTACTACTAATATATACACACCTGTTGTTTTGTGTGTTTTTTTCGTTCAAAATAATAAGATATAATTGATGGAGGTAACAAGTTGAAAAATATTAAACCATATTTAATGTTATATTTTTATATTCTGAAAAAAACAACAACTAGTAGAAACACATTCAAATGCAATTTATCAACATCAATCAACCCTTTGATTACAACACGGATACATTGCGTTAAGTCACATATTTCACCAATACTGTTACAGTTTATTCCTGAGCGTTCTATTAACCAGTTGTAAATGAATCGTCAGATCTTTGTTTCACACATCGCAGATATATTACGTAAAGTAAGCGTTGGAAAATTGTTTCACATATCACAAATATACTATGTTAAGTAATCGTTAGGTCATTCTTTCGCAAATCATAGATATATTACGCAATCGTTAGAGTAGCGTTTCATACATCACAGTTTATTGATAACCACAAAGCTATACAATGGTCTATCTGTGCTGTGCCAACCGCAGGTATCGAACTCCGATTTTTTAGCGTGATAAGCCCTCAGACTTGCCGCTGAGCCACTAGGGGCACATCACAAATAAGTAGGCCTGACATGGCCAGGTGGTTAGGGCACTCGACTCGCAATCTGAGGGTCGCGGGTTCGAATCCCTGTCACACCGAACATGCTCGCCCTTTCAGCCGTGGGGGCGTTACAATGTGACGGTCAATCCCACTATTCGTTGGTAAAAGAGTAGCCCGAGAGTTGGCAGTGGGTGGTGATGACTAGCTGCCTTCCCTCTAGTCTTACACTGCTAAATTAGGGACGGCTAGAGCAGATAGCCCTAGTGTAGCTTTGCGCGAAATTAAAAAAAGCAAACAAAACACAAATAAGTAAAGTAATCAACAGATCGTTGTATGTAAATCATGCCGACCATACACATCTGTTTAATATCTTGATAACAAAACGGTTAAAATGAAACCTCAGTAAATTACAAAGTGTCGTACTTTACCACGACTTTCTGGTCTTGAAAGAAAAACGTTACATTAAGACTTATTTACTTTCTCTCTTCTGGAACATCCAAGCTAAAATACAACAGTGAGTAAAAATACAAAAATAATAATAATACAGTATGTATGATGCCGAACTTTTACGTACAAGACACTTAATGTACTACTATGAAGTATATGTTTTACGTACATGACACTTGATATACTACTATGAAGTATGTATTTTACGTACACGACACTTGATGTACTACTATGAAGTATGTATTTTACGTACATGACACTTAATGTACTACTATGAAGTATGTGTTTTACGTACATGACACTTAATGTACTACTATGAAGTATGTGTTTTACGTACATGACACTTAATGTACTACTATGAAGTATGTGTTTTACGTACATGACACTTAATATACTACTATGAAGTATGTGTTTTACGTACATGACACTTAATGTACTACTATGAAGTATGTGTTTTACGTTCATGACATTTAATATACTACTATGAAGTATGTGTTTTATGTACATGACACTTGATGTACTACTATGAAGTATGTGTTTTACGTATATGACACTTAATGTACTACTATGAAGTATGTGTTTTACGTATATGACACTTGATGTACTACTATGAAGTATGTGTTTTATTTTTCCGTGCATTTCCACATTACTGTGCTTATAAACAAAAATAAAAATCAATAAATATATAAAAATATACTCCCACTGATATTAAACCTGTATGAAAATGGAAACAAACTTTGTTGAACTCAACACTAACTTACCCAATTACAACAAACTTTGTTGAACTCAACACTAACTTACCCAATTACAACAAACTTTGTTGAACTCAACACTAACTTACCCAATTACAAGAAACTTTGTTGAACTCAACACTAACTTACCCCATTACAACAAACTTTGTTGAACTCAACACTAACTTACCCAATTACAGCGTTCGAGCCTTGGGAGTTTGTTTCTGTTTCCTCAGTTAACATGTACATCAGTAAAAATCTGAGATTATTCTAAGGTATGTGTGGTATTTAAAGATGTTTTGAACGTAATATGTATATTATTTTATTGATCAACCAACAATTTTCTATAGAATATTAAGATGTCCATATATTGATGTACCTGATCCTTAACGCTAAAATCTTTTTACATTCAATGTCTGGAAATTTGGATATAATTTGTCCGGTAAATGTCATACAACGCTTAATAAAATTCTGTAAGCTCACAACGCTAACATTCGGGTATCGATATCCATGGTGGATAGAGCAAGATAGCCCATTGTGTAGCTTTGTGCTTAATAAAATCAAACCAAACTAATTTATCGCTTGTGGAAACTACGAACACTTTTGTTTGGTTTCTATAGAAACAAGAAAGAAAAGGCTTGTTTCCCAGATTCTTTGGTGTCATTATAGGTCCTTCAGGAACTGTGTTTTTAAAATTTCTTGTTGATTTTATCTTAAATGAGTAGCTAAACTCTGTCACATTTTTGTTGTATCTTTAGCACACATGCTGAAGTCACCTC
>NW_013665811.1:137411-144960 GCF_000517525.1 Limulus polyphemus | reverse complement strand
CAAACATGCTCGCCCTTTCAGCCGTTGGGGCGTTATAATGTGTCGGTTAATCCCACTATTCGTTGGTAAAAGAGTCTTCCCTCTAGTCTTACACTGCTAAATTAGGGACGGCTAGCGCAGATAGCCCTCGTTAGCTCTGCGCGAAATTCAAAACAAACAAACAATCTTAATTATGTAATTACACGAGACAATTGTACGCGTTAAAATAAAGTTTTTAGGTACATAGTGAATTGTATTTAAGATTTAACTCAAACTTTTGTTTTTATACCTTCGTCGATTATACATATTCTTCTTTTACTGCTATATTCATATTTAGTTTTACATATTGCATTTCCCAAATATCATACACAATACAAGATAATAGGAAACCTTGATTTTAGGCTTCTATAACAAATCCGGTCTTCCAGACTACTTGAAATATTTCAGCACATTATGCTAATAATAACAGGTAGGCAAACAGCTATTTATAAACATGAGGAAACGTTTTACTGACGGTGGAACATACTGTATGTTTTGATAGAACAACGGACTATTTTCTACAAGTATGAAGAAGACACAACAATGTTCTGTTGAAACACGTAGTATGTTCCATCATCAGTAAAACTTTTCTTTATGCTTATAAATAGTTGTTTGTCTACCTGTTATTATATTAGCATAATGTGCTTCCTTGCATACAACATACAGTATGTTCCATCGTCAGTAAAATTTTTCTTTATGCTTATAAATAGTTGTTTGTCTACCCATTATTACTTAAAATATTATTGACACATTACGTTCCTATGATGTAGCACGCTTCTGGAGAGCCTACATGAAAATCTAATTAGTTTATCTATCATGATTATGGAATTATAACTGAAATAGGAAGCATAATAAATCAGCACTTTCTTCTGACAGTTGTTGGTGATTAGAACCTAACAAAATGCTAATCTGCCAAATTGTCAACCACCGGCTTATAGCTCTGAAGTTGTAAGTATGCTTGTATTCTAATGCGTAAGTGGTTTTTTTCGTATCTGTATCAGAAATCAAATATGTGTGTGAATATTAGGTGTCGATTATAATAAACACATATTTCACTATAGCTAGGTATTAGATGATTCCTGTATTATTTAAAAATTGCAATACATTCATTACTACGACACTTCATGTTATGTTTGGTTGGTCTAATTTCCGATTAATCTTTATAAAACGTGCTGTTGCATAAGTGTTACCAATTGGTTACATTATGTAAAGTACAAAAGCGTGTTTTCTTTCAACATGAGGAAACTTCAGTTTCTTCACGCCGCCAGTGGAGTTCAAATAGAATAGTGTAAACGTCACAAAATTCTATATGTTGCTATGATTCTTTTTTATTTATTTCTTTAGCGCAAAGCTACACAAAAGGCCATCTGCGCTTAGTTTCCAACGGAGAATCGAGCCCCGAATTTTAGGGTTGTAAGTTTATACATTTACTGCTGACCTACTGAGGGACTCATTTCTACAGGATTTCTGTCCATACGTCGTGTAAGAAAATATTAATATAGTTTATTTAAGTGTACTGCTAGAGCCAAAAATAGTAATTACTGAAGATGTACACGTGTTCTCAATAATGTGTAGGTGTGGAGCGGTTCTTACTAATGGTGATTTTCTGTGTTTGTTTCATTTTTGGAAAACTAATGTCTTAAAAGCAGACATTACTGTTATAAGGAAACTAAAAACTTGTTAATACTGGCCATCAGTGATGTTATAAGATGATGTGTAATATGGATGCAGCTGTTGGTTAAAGTTCGCGACTATGGCGACGCTTGACAGCAATTAAGTGAATACTTCCGATGTATGCCCATAAACCTGAAGCCTTGTCAAATCTTATTATAATGTAATCATTGGCTTTTGTACACAAAAAACAAGACTTAAAGATGTCAGTAAGAGAAAGAGAGATAGACAGAACGGGTAATTCGGGGTTACCACATCGTTATCTTATTGGAAGCTTGAAGTGAGCTAATAACAGTAGTACATAAAATGGCACCCTTTCCCGTGACAACCAAAATCTTCTTCATAGTGAATTCAGACAGTCTGTTTGGTTTATTCGGATTTCGCGCAAAGCTACACGAGGGTTATCTGCGCTAGCAGTTTAATTTAGCAGTGTAAGACTAGAGGGAAAGCAGCTAGTCAACAGCATCCACCACCAACTCTTTTAGTGAATTCAGACAGTCTGTTTGGTTTATTCGGATTTCGCGCAAAGCTACACGAGGGTTATCTGCGCTAGCAGTTTAATTTAGCAGTGTAAGACTAGAGGGAAGGCAGCTAGTCAACAGCATCCACCACCAACTCTTTTACCGTGAATAGTAGGATTTACCGTTACATTATTACGCCCCCACGAATGAAAGGGCGAGCATGTTTGGTGTGACGGGGATTCGAACCCGCGACCGTCATATTGCAAGTCAAGCGCCTTAACCACCTGGCTGCGCTCGGCGAATTCAGACTAGTCAGCGAGCTTGTAATAGTTGTATCTAAAATGGCACCTTTTCCTGTGACAACCAAAATATTTCTGAGAATGATTTCAGGCGCTCAAACGAATTAGTATTAGTAGTATATAAAATGACACCTTTTCCTGTGACAACCAAAATTTTTCTGAGAATGATTTCAGACAGTCAAGCGAATAGTATTAGTAGTATATAAAATGACACCTTTTTCCTGTGACAACCAAAATTTTTCTGAGAATGATTTCAGACTAGTCAGCTAGCTTGTAATAGTAGTATCTAAAATGACACCTTTTCCTGTGACAACCAAAATCTTTCTGAGAATGATTTCAGACGGTCAAACGAATTAGTATTAGTAGTATATAAAATGACACCTTTTTCTGTGACAACCAAATTTTTTCTGAGAATGATTTCACACAGTCAAGCGAGCTAGTAATAGTAGTAAATAAAATGGAACCTTTTCATGTGACAAAAAAAATCTTTCTCAATGTGATTTCAGACGATACTTAATTAACAATTATAAAATAAACCGGTGATTATGTAGAAAGTGAAATCCTGTTCAGTAAAATATATTTAGGTCGCAAACATATATAGACACAAATATGACTGGTTACTTTTGGGGTTAATTCTTCAAAGTGTAAATATTTTGTACAGGTTTCCGATTTAATCTTTAAAAGTTCTAGACTCAGGTTTAAAGACATCAGACTAATCTCTCATTGTGTAGGATTGTGATTTGGACAATCCTGACTAATGCATACTCAGTGAGCTCGTGACTATCTGAAATCCAGAGCGGTGTGTGTTACTATAGGTACGTTATAGTCCATCACGAGTCCGTATAAATAAGACCCATCCAGATGTTTATGACACTCTGTGATTATGGAGGAAAGGTTTGAAATATGCAGTAGTTGAATTAATTGTAAAACATCAGTGCGTTATATTAAAGGTTGTCTCATTTTCTGGAACTGACTAGATTGTAGTGTTTATTGATAATTGTAAAACATCAGTGAGTTACATTAAAGGTTGTCTCATTTTCTGGAACTGACTAGATTGTAGTGTTGATTGTCATAAATTACAGCTTGAACTTTACACGTTATCTCTCACAAACTAAGTTTTTACCAGTTATTGTACTTGTCATTGAAAGGTCTTATAGACGGTTATATATACATGTAATTAAAATTGTGTGGATGTTGCTAAGAGCATCCTTGAATATTGGTCACGTAACCAGTTATTTTACGCTTAAGAAAACCCTAAAAGTTTGTTACTCTTGAAGGATTTTGGATAACGACTATTAAAAACATACATTTATAAATATACCCGCGTATTTTCCAAGGACATATGCACACACACTAATATATGTATATACGTTTTATGTGTGAATGAATATATCACAATATCACATCAAGGACTAAAAGAGTGAGTGGGAACCAACAAGTGTGTACAGTTTTCCAGAATATTATACAACCCAATTTGATCCACGTGCGCAGGTACACGCAATAATATTGGATCTACAGAATTTACCCCTTATTACTATGCGAAGACTACTTGATAGCCCCCTGACATGCAAGCGTCGGGCTTTTCTCTTCCTCTGACTGTGTGGTTAAGATTTTATGATCCAGTGTAATTTTCATTAATTACCTGTTGGAACGAGAAGAGAGACCTCCGTTCCATTCTTCCTGGAAAGCGTGGTCTCTCCTAATGTTACGCCCCCTTTTGGTCGAATCATGCAAAAACGATCAGATTGCTGTTTTTATTTATATACATTACATTTACAATGAATTGCACAAAAACTTTTGACAGGCTAAACGAGACAAGCTATTCTGCTTCTGTATGTAATGTTTCTGTATTTAATGGCCTACGTTGGTTGTTACAAGTAATACTGCTTCTTCGATACATAAATAAACGAAACGGAAAAAAATTGCAACCGTCAGCACGTGATAAGAGAAATATATTAGGATTCGAATGAAAAAAAAATTGTAACGTTCCATTTCGTTATCAATACATATATGTTGTTTCATACTTGTGTTCATCCACGTTTGTAAACATGTTTGCATGTATTCATTCGTAATGATATTACACGAACAACCATCAGGTAAGTAGCCGTTTGGGGTACTTTCGTGATGTCTCCAAAAATTGCATTTATTTTAGCTTATTTTTCTAATCATAATTTTTTTGATGAAAATATTATATAAAGTAATAAGAAAAAATGGGTCTGCTCACGAAGACACGTATTTAAAGGTGACAAAATATCTCCTTTCGGAGAAAAAAGTAAAACTGGATTGTTTCTGTTGACAGTTTCAAAGTTTTGAAGTCGGACTTCACAGTATTCGTACAAGTGCCTAGACCTAGGAGCTGGGCGTATTCATTTGGTTAATTACATGCGTTTTACTGGTATGTTTTTTGTATTTGTATTGTGGATGTGCATGTGTTATGCTTGTATACAGGTAATTGAACGTCTCCATTTGTTCATCCACTTGTGCTTTATTTTATATAATAATTTATGTATGAGTATATGTATACATATATATATGTATCAATGTATATATATATATATATATAAAGGTACCACAACATCCGTGTTAACTTCGATATCTATAGGGATAAAAAGCGTAACAAAAGATGTCTTTACTTTGAATTTTAAAAAGTTCGCTCAAACATCTGGATCAAACACAAAGCCTTGCTCATATGAACATAAAGTAAAAGCTACCGTGTGTGAAAGAGAAAATGTACCCTAGTAAGAGAGGTATCTATAGAATTGGAATCCACACAGTAGTGGGGATACAGCATTTATCATATTCAATCTCTACCACTATTCAAAAACTTCACTTGTGAATCAAAATTAAAACTATAAAGTTTAACCAAACAAAATCAGCAGTAGAATGAAGTGCTAAACCCAAAACATCTTACTTTTAAAAGTATCATAAGCTCCTAATGAAGCAGAAAAGCAAGTAAATATAATATACAAAAAGATTTGAATTGGTCACTACAAACGGACCACTGGGGATGGTAAGTAAACTTATCTCCTGAAGTTAGCACGCCTACCTCTGTAGTTACGTATCTATATGAACAACATATTAAAACTTAAAGTGACCAGATCAGTGCAAAACACTATTAGAAAAATTGAATTTATCCTTCAAATTCCAACGTGTCCCTTTCTGAACTCCATGCTGTTGAAGTGGATGCCTATTTGCATGAATGATTTAGAAAAACTACGCATGTTATATAACACTGGGTGCCCAGTTATATGAATTATTTTAAAAACTACGCATTTTATATAACACTGTGTGCCCAGTTATATGAAGGATTTTAAAATACTACACATGTTATATAACATTGGGTGCCCAGTTATATGAATTATCTTAAAAACTACGCGTGTTATATAACACTGTGTGCCCAGTTATATGAATTATTTTAAAAACTACGCATTTTATATAACACTGTGTGCCCAGTTATATGAAGGATTTTAAAATACTACACATGTTATATAACATTGGGTGTCCATTTGTATGAATGATTTTAAAAACTACGCATGTTATATAACACCCATGTGCTTGTTACCAAAGATAACCGTGGTGAACGCCTAAACCTGCATCGTGTAGTTAAAGTAACGTGCATTAAGAAAAATATCTTTTGAGGATTTAGTATATAGCTTCTCTAATATTAGTATTATTTTTGAACTTAAGTTATGTAATGTTCAAGAAAAAAAATTATAAACAAGTTTCTGAAAATTATTATGCTTAAGCTGAAAGGTCTATGCTAGAAACGTGATATTTCAGTTCATCACAAACTCTGCAATATACCTAAGTAGCTGCAAAATGATAAAATGGTTTGGAAAAAAAATGTTTCTACTGGGTGAAGAAGTCCATAAACTTGGAAAAACATATGTTGACCGTTATAGAAAAATATTTACACCAACAGAGCTATTGCTTTGAGTGAATGTCAACTCAAGCAGTATTTTATTTTTCCAACTCACAGTATATATATGGCAGTAGCATTGCGTTAATACTTTAATTATTAAAACTCATAACTATATCCGAATGTTAAAATAAATTAAGCTGAACTTAAGCCTTTCTTCATGAATGAATTCTTATTCAAATTTAGATCTAAGTTAACAACATTGAGAGAATAGTCTGTGAAAGTTATGCTTAAAGTCAATTAGATTATTATAAACTAGCTGAAGTACTCGTCCCCTGGACGGAAGTTATGTAAATTCATGATTAATGAAAGGTTATCTTAAGACATGAAAAGTTGCTACCCCCTATATGTAATTGTAAAAAAAAAAAAAAAAAAACGCAAGAGCGCCCATAAAATCTGCAAAACATAAATGTGAAACTGCAAATTTGTATGTATCTCCGCGTGGACTCCACATCCTTCATGCCAAATTTGGTGTAGATCCATAAAAAGGGGGAGAAGTTGTGGTAAAAACCGCAAAAACACCCACAAAAACCGCAAAACGCAAATTGCAAAACTGTACCCCTGCATAGACCTAATGAACACCCCTAGCAATTTTGGTGAAGATCCATCCACTCCCTGCGAAGTAATTACTTGGGCATATAACAGACAACAAATAGTTCTATTATGTTTACTTGCAGAAATACCCGCCCTCCAGGCAGGTATAATTGCTAGTTCCTGTGGCCTTTTCTGGAATTGTCTGACACTTCTACAACAACGTACTTATACTTGACATTCAAAATGTTCACCATCCATGAGAAAAAGGATTTTATTGAAATTTTAGTTTAAAAATGAGCTATCATCACAGCATTACGTCACAGAGTAGATTTTTTTGAAGTATTTTTTTGTAGACACAGTTAACATTGAAAGTGCCTTGCTTTTCTGTTACAACACTCATGAGATTTTCACTAAAGAAAAACAAATACTTTTTTAAATTTTGTTTTTTGATTGTTATATATTTGAAACTTATTCCTGTTTTTGAATTTTTATTGGTTAAATCTGAAACTTACTCATTTTTGTGGAAATTGCAATTATTTTATTTATTTCTCAGCTATAACAATATTACATAGTTATAAAAATATTACCCAGTTATGATTGGTGATGATCGGTGCGGTAGTTTCCGAGATCCGAGTTTTAGACGTATA
>NW_013665811.1:107478-137314 GCF_000517525.1 Limulus polyphemus | reverse complement strand
TAGCACTAGACATTACGTCACAGAGTAGATTTTTTGTAAGTATTTTTTGTAGACACAGTTAACATTGAAAGTGCCTTGCTTTTCTGTTACAACACTCATGAGATTTTCACTAAAGAAAAACAAATTACTTTTTAAAGTTTGTTTTTGATTGTTATATATTTGAAACTTACTCCTGTTTTTGAATTTTTATTGGTTAAATCTGAAACTTACTCATTTTTGTGGAAATTGCAATTATTTTATTTATTTCTCAGCTATAACAATATTACCTAGTTATAAAAATATTACCCAGTTATGATTGGTGATGATCGGTGCGGTAGTTTCTGAGATCCGAGTTTTGGACGTATACATCGCAAGCTTCATTATAATAATAAGATTCTTTATGCTTATCTATAATTAAGAAGTATAAAATTAAGAAATTCGTTTGTTACAATGGTACATTTACAAGCATACATATACCGATAGTTTAACGAAAAAGCAATACATGTCTGGAAACTTATGCCTGAAAGCAATTCCAGGAATCGGCATGCTATTATTATGTGCACGTTTCCTGTTGTAAGGATGCCTGACTGTTTCGGCACGTTTTACACATGCTACCCGTTCTGGAAAGACAGTACTTTCACATCTTATTTAAATTTGATCACTTGATGATTTGCTGTTTTTGTGATCAATTCACTGTTTGTTTCAATATAACTGCGTGAGAACGTTTCTTGTTGGTGGCAATCTGAGGTTTTGTGACTGAAGAACAGCTTATTACAGCTGTTCAAATGTACTAAGCTAGACAAACACAGCTGATTTTAGTATATTCAGGTCCTGAAGACACAAGTTCTGTGCAATAGAAAATCTGGACGAAGTCATAACGACCACTAACTGCAAAACATGGCTCTTAATAGTCGACACCTCACTGCTCATGTTTATCAAACTAACCAACGAGCTCCACGGGTCTATCTTAAAATCAAGAAGACTTATTTACTCGTGAAGTCTACCATACAGTTCGTAAGGGTTTAAGCTAAGCCCACAGAATTGGTAGTAACAACAGTGAGCTCCGGTACCCTTCACAGAAGGGTCATGGCTTCATGTCTTTATCAATGGTTTCGAGTGTGAAAAGTCAGAGGCGAGTGATATGCTCACTACAACATCGTTACATATGAGACGGCTCAGTTATGGTGTATTTACAAATCTTATTGCATATATTATTCTCGACGGGTTTTAGATCCAGATGTACGAACTTTCGCGAATACAATCTCACTAAACTTTGTCCTAATAAAGAATAATTCCAGTTATAGCACTGACATGACTGTAATGGGCTATCTTGGACAATAGATTATAGAATGTGTGGATCACCTAGCAAGAAGCAACTTTCTAGATCCCATAAAACACCTCTTGGAAATTCTTGAGTGTTTTTCATGTCAACCCCTTAACCCATAACTCATGGCTTTGTACTGACTTTAGAATCAGACAGGATTCCCTAAAACTTCGCCCTTCTACTGATCAGAAGTATGCACACTTATTTAGAAACTTTAATAATGTCAGGGAATACATATTCATTAATGAGCAGGAAGCTTACAATAAGTTTTTTTCCCCACAGTTTTGATGTGTGCCCCTTTTATGATTTGGTAATGACCAGAAAACTCAGAATCATTTTAAATAATTGGAATACACTTAAACACTAGACTATAAATACGAACTATTTTTTTAGGTTCAAAAATATCTGTATTAGGTTAACATTCAAAGTTTAAAAAATACGGTAGGATTGCAGCACCCTTCTCCAACAACTACAAATTTCAGTGTAGCTGTGGTGTGAATAAAGAAAGTAAAACAAAAGTGCTGGTAATTATTTACAGTTTAATCCTCTCCCTCTTTTCTTTCCACCGATTCCCTTTTTCTATTTCTCCTCAATAATATGCCTACGAGGGGTTGCCTATTGTAAACCTCTCTGTTTTTAAGTGTCAAAAGTGAATGTTTGAAATAAAAATTATTTTAGTCTCATACAAACTCTGACCACTTTATCATTGGGTTGAAATATGATTTACCTAAAATCTTGCCCCTTTTATTTTTGGAGTAATTTACGTATACATACACACTTACAAGTTTACACCCGTCCTGTCAAGTGTGAATATTAAAATGATGGCTGCTCGTTCTTCTTAGTGTAATTTCAACTCAGCATTACATGTAATTTTAAACTCCGAACAAATATGTACGTAAAAATAAACATAGAAAGTTTTTATGAACAGTCTTTAAGTCACTTATGTCGTACGTAAAGCCATCAAGTTACAAACCATTTGAATTCTTATTTATAATTTTCTCAACTACTGAAGTGTATCTGATCTCTACGACGTGAGTTCACCTATTCGCATGTCTCTTCGACAAGCAAATTGTGCATTCATTGAGATAAGCAAAGCAAGTTTTGTTTTGTTTTGCTTTGCTTTTTATTCTAGCATGACAATGATGAAGTGAGAATGAAGAACGCAGAATAGCTTTATAACCATTTTTTATGATATTTTATCTGTTATGACTCCGAGGTGTAGGCGGAGCAAATATTGCCTTGCGGCAAGTGCTCAAGGTGTTGGTAGCGAACGCTCAAGGAGTTGGTTTTCCTTTTGCTTGATCATTTGGCGACCATTTTATGTTGTAACTTGCGAGAAATGTATCAAAATCCACCTTAAGCATTGTAAATTTAATCGTGCAAGAGAGCAATTGAACTGCAAGGCACCACCTCGGTTCCAGGCTATTATTTTATAGGTAAGAATAGGTGACGCTGGTGCTGTAAAATATTACCTCAGTACTTAGTTCACACTTACAGAAAATATAATGTAGTCACAAGTTAAAGCAGAAAAGAAATCGGAAGAAAGAATTGACGTTTGCTTGAAAATTGAACGATTACAATCTATAATCTGGTCTGATCAAGTTCGGTATGTATGAATTATCATCCCAAATCTGGTTTAAAAAACGAATTGTTGCGTACACTAAGTAAAAAGTTGCATAATAGCTTCTTGTTTCAATTCATTTGTCTCTGAAACTTCTGTACTTTAAACATGAATCTTGGTAATTGAAATATCATAGCCTTGGTTGTCGAAACAAGTAAGGAAATGGGCCTATTTGTTTGTTGAATTTCGTGTAAAGCAACTTGAAGGCTATCTGCGCTAGCCCTCCCTAATTTTGAAGTGATATACTAGAAGGAAGATAGCTACTCAACACCACTCATCAACAACTTTTGGGCTACCTTTTATCAACGAATAGTGGGATTGACCGTCACATTATAACGCCCCCACAGCTGAAAAAAGGTGAGTATGTTTGGTAATGGGATTCCAACCCGTGATCGACAGATTGTGAGTCGAGTGCCTTAACCACTAGTCATACCTGGCCTAGAAAATGGGTCAGCATTCGTTTGAAAAGATCATATAAATCAAATGGATATTACACAAATAAAAACTTATTCAAATATCATTGATAGCAGCAGACTTCGGCCCGAGCTTATTATTTCTTTAAATCAGACGCAACGTAATTCTAGATGTAAGGCTCATCTTTCAAATATAACACAATCCATCTGGTAATGTCCTTCTTCTTCCATGCTCCCAGACGTAATGTAATTCTGGTTGAAAAGCTCATTTTCTAAACATAACACAACCCATCACGTAATTTCTATCTCCTTCCAAGCTCCCGGACATAACATTATTCTAGTTGTAAGACTCATCTTTCAAACATAACATAATCACCACGTAATTTCCACCTCCAATTCTATCCCAGTGCAACGTTATTCTAATTGTTTGTTTGTAATGAAGCACAAAGTTACACAATGGGCTATCTGTTCTCTGCCCACCGCGGGTATCGAAACCCGGATTCTAGTGTTGTAAGTCCGCAGACATACCGCTGTGCTACTGGGGGGGCTATTCTAGTTGTAAGACTCATCTTTCAAACATAACATAACCACCACACAATTTCCACCTCCAATTCTACCCCAATGCAATGTCATTATAGCAGTTGCGTTCATTTTCCAAACATGGAATAACCACCCAATAACTGCCCACCTCCTGTAGGTCTTCCAGATGTAAGGAAACTCTAGAAGTGTGGTTCATTGTGTGTCAGTGTAGTAGCGTATTGTCACTGCATCGATCATGGCACCATAAACATGTATATATATATATATATTTGGTACACGGCGGTTTCTCGACCATTCAAGAATACAGTATGGACACACGGTGGTTTGTGTATTATGTAACAGTTCCCTTCAACGTTCTCTGTAGAAGCAGAAATACATTGGAGGTCAATACGGAGCAAGGTCTTTATTTTCAAAGTGAAAACAATGGTTAGAAAGGAGTGCTATTAAAAAAAACCGTTACAATGAAGCTTGCATATCTCCTGTTACCGTTAACAAGGTGACAGATAACTATTTGAAGTTGGTGAAAACTCGCAAGCTTTCAGTCAGACCTCGAATTCAACGTCTGATTTCAAGTAAAAGATTCCAGAAGAAAGAGAAATCGCATATTCGATCATATACAAGTGAAGTATCCAATGGTAGCGGCAATGGACTTATGGTCCTTGGTTTGTTCAAAGGTGCTACGGATAGCCAACTTCCACTTCAGAGAAGGGTCCACGGGAAGTTTGTTAAAATGTATGATTTATGATTGACTTCATCATCCTCCCTAGAAGCCTGCTAAAATGGTAATTGTGGGCAGTAATGCGAAATCATGGTCACTAGAATGAACACGATAGGCGATGAAAGTAGAGTTTCAAAGGCAGCACAGGACTTGAAGCATTGTGCTATTAATTTTCAGTATAAATAAAACATGTACATAAGTTGCATAATATTTTGATTTCTTTAAAGGTATATAGTGAGAAAGGTGGAGCTCATACATCAAAGGTGCCATATTAGGCTTCAAGAGCTACTTTTTAAGATCGTCAAATCATGAAGCTAAGGAAGCATATGATATATGTTCTGTTTGAGTGTCGATGATCCAACTTTGATTCGATATATGACAGAACACTATCTTTTAGATATTTCTTAATTAAATATGGATTAGTTCGTAGGAAATAATTTATAGTTTCTAAGACTATTTATTCAGCTATTAAAAACTGAATCCTATAGCATAATGTACCAGTAGCGCTCATTATATACATAATAGTTTGTTTGATTAAAGCTTATGTAATGTTACACCATATATATACCTGTATACATTGATAGATGTATTACAGTATTATAATTCAAAGCATTAATTCTAATGTCAACAAATAGGTAAGTTTGGAACAGGAAAGACTATAGAAATTGATATATACAATCACGTATGTACAGCACATGTACATACTCCAGAAACCACGCTGAAATATACATAGTAATGAGAAGAATGAAGTAAAGCCTTTTAGATTTCACGCTTCTTAAATGTCTTTAGAAGGACTGTTTCAAATACATTTGACGAAAGATCTTTTAAAATGGTTTTAACAAAAAGCACTTGTGATGATTGTTGCAGACCGATAGCAGCAGGATCCATCAATATATACCGTGAGTGTTTAAATATTCACACTCTGTTTACACTAAATGTTACGTGTAAGATTATATATAACTCCAATTCCATTTCTGTCATAGGGCTCAAAAGTTCTTTTGTCATTTTAATTTGTCACCAGTTGAACTCTTTTCGATCCTAATGTAAATTCATAGAAATTTCTCGACATAATGTGAGAGAAGAAGTGTAATACAATACAGCGGACTAAAACAGCAAACAAACAAAAAAGCAAAGGACTGAACTGAATTTGGTGAGGGAAAGAAAATTCTGTAGATGACTAGAAGTTAGGTAAGTGTGAGTCATTAGCAATACACTCAAATCCTGCCATCTCTTCACCCTCCTAGTAACCCTTACCCCTCGACAGCGTGATATATTATCTTTCATCAGCTCCTCCTCAGAGACCGCATGGTGATTTGTCATCAGAGCTGGCTTTTGTCAGACTGTTGGAAATTTTGTGAAGCTCTTTAGTTCCCTGTTGTTGCACAGTATTCTGCACTGATTTAATGATAAACAATTTTCAACAACGATTTGTTTTATTGTATTAACTTCTCGAAAACTCTGGGAGTAAGAATTGTGAAATATGGAAGTTATTGGAAATAATTCGTAGATGGCATATCCAAAAATACAAAAATCTGGTATTCATTCGAAGTAGTAACAAGATAATGTAGAACTTTCAAACTAATTCGTTAATTTTAGATCTAATTTATTGAGACGAAAAAAAAAATATTGTGTGACGTCTAACAAACGCAAAAAAGTAGCCACAATAAGACAGTTTTGCGAAATTGCAGGAAATATGTCTCATCAAATTGCATTTTCTGCTTGTTACTTCCTATACGGAAGCTTGAATGTCTGTTGTGGCTGAAATTATGTCATTGTTTTCAAATGATGGTGCTTTGAAATCTATTATATACTGAAATCACAAGGTAAATGCAAGATCAGTGACCAAACGTTATTATCAGAATTATTATCAGTATGTCATTGAAACACATAGAAAGCAATGGAATTTTTCGACACCAATTTCAGGTCAAAATAACGGAAGTTTATGTTTCGTAAGGAGGGGTGTACAAAAAAGATTTTTGCATATGCAAGTAATATTATTATAAAATATTATTTTAGCATTTTTGACCACTTGACTATAAGATAATTTCATATAGATTATCAATCCGTCTGAATATTTTGAAAATTTACAGCATTGTTTATAAAATAAAGCCCCCCTCCCAAATTTCATCTGCTACTAAAAAAATAAATGTACCTTCATATAATACTTCATGATATATATATATAAAAAAACAGTGGCACAGCGGTAAGTGTGCGGATTTATAACGCTACAAACCGTGTTTCGATACCGTGGTGGACACAACAGAGATAGCCCAAATTATCTAAACGATACAAGTTGAGGAGCGGTTAAAGTACAAAGATAAAATGTGAAGAAACCGGTGTGAGCATAACGAAACAAAACGATATAAAAGTGTGAATAAGATATTAAAAGGTGACTTTGTACAATCTAGAAAATGTTTTAATGTACATGCCTTTATTTTATTCTCGTTCCAAAATACATGAAATTAATTTCGTTTCATTTTGAGATACCTAAGGGGTCGTGAAGGTCATTCTGAATGACCACTGTTATTGCGATTGTCTTAGTCTATTTTTTGTAATTTATTTATTCCTCACTTATTTTATTGATCAATTATTGACTTTAAATATTTAGGGGTTTACTACTAATAATAGTAAATTCGTTTTTGAATCTTTGAAATACACAAGATCAGTACGTAGATTTGTTTTATATTATTTATAATCCTAAAAAAGCTTTAAAAAACTGACGAAAAGATAAGAATAAAACTATCATATACACTACTGTACATAAATCAAGAAACCACTCAATCATCACTTCGTATTTTAAATGCATGTCCTACTGGTTTATTTTTAGCGTAGGTGTTTCAGCCTTCATAATGTTTGAAAGCAAAACAAATGAATATAAAGCAAATTTAGAATTTCTTTCTTTAATATTTTGTATGAGCACCCTTATCTGAAATCAAATCACTGTTTGAAGCCAATGAGGAATGCTTTCTTCAAGCTTTGGGACATACTCAGTGGGAAATGAATTCCAGACGTCTTGAAGTACTGCCCAGGGTTCTTCCTTTGATTTCGGCTGCCTTTGTTATTTTTTCTATCAAGATAGCCCCACACACTCAAGAATATTGAGGTCTAGTATCTGTGGAGGCCACACTAAGCATGAAGGGATACTGTCTTACAGCGTTCGCTACATGTCTATGATCGTTATCTTGCTGGAAAATGAAATTTTCTCCAACTAAATGACGTCCAGAAGAAGTGCATTATGCCAGCCCTTCTTGGGGTAATTTGCGTCACACTGTGGAAGGGTCAACTTTAACACCAGTGGTTTTCTTAAAGTTCGGCAGCAAGGCAGATGCTAGATTTACGTTTGTCTCTGAGTGAAGTAAACCAAAGGTACTTAACATCTGACCCAGAAAACTTAGGTGGTCTTCTGGGCCTATTCTTGTCATCGATGGTACCAATTACATTGCATCTATCGATTATTTTGGAACTTAAGTTTTTGATATTTTTGTTTTGTAAAAATTTCCTGCTGATTAGTAGCCCTCTATATATATAATAATATATCTTACTTTATCAGAAACTGTCCGTCTTCAAGCCATATTTACTTTAAAACAGTCATGTTAAAATCACAGACTAAAGAAAAAATTTAACTACTTTTTGCAAAGGCGAATAATAACTTTAATAACTAAGGAAAATGTTTTTAATATTTTTGCAGTAAATAATTAACGAATCTGTAAAATACTATTTGATGTTGGATGCAGTATAATAACCACAGCATTACAACATATAAAACCTCAGTAACCCAGTTTCTAGTGTTACGTATTAGAATTTTGAATAGTCCGAAGCCGAGTTAACTGATAATTTAAATTTAGTAGGTGAGAATCCATTGAAGTTAAATGATTTGTAACGTTCGAAATTTATAAATATTCATGGTCAGATATCTTAAGTTTTCCGATTGATAAACGTTATAACAATCACAGTTATAGCTTTCGAAGTGTTATATCACATCGATATATTGCGAGCTAATAGTAGACACTCTCCTTGGGGCGTCACGTTGATTATATTTATAGCTGTGGGAAGGTTTTCTAGAAAATTCAGTCTTACGTAACAATACTGCTTAAAGCGTTTACGTATATAGATATATTGTTGTTCCTTACTCTCGAGAATCTTCTACAACTTTGGAGAATAGGCGGGAGTTTCGCAATACCTTTTTAACAGTTTAAGCTATGCATGTTTCTGAATATAAACTTAATCTAAACAACGTTCATATTAAAATAAATATGTAACAACAAATTCGTTACACTAGGAACATAACTATTATTAGTTCTGATGTTTTTACATTTTGTTTTTTTTAGAATTAATTAAAGCCGAACATATAGATTGGATTGCATTTAATTACATACGTAATTTAGATTGGTATTATTGCTATATTTCACTCTGGACACCTTTTAAACAGGAGACTGAAAGTGTCTTTAATTATGCACAGTAGTTTACGTGGAAACACTTCTTAAGTAATCCCAAATCACCTATTATATCATTCTTCCGGACTATATTGTTGTGCCTTATTATGTTCACATAGGTTTTTTGACATATGACCCCTATATTTCAACTGCTCCTTAACTTGGATCGATAAGGTATGTTGATGTGTCATGAAGTAGTCTATGAAGATGTTTTTCTGTAAAAACAAGTTCGAACCTTCAAAACTGTAGATTTAGCATCATGATAAATTACGGGATGTTTTTTCGATTTTTTTTACTTTCTTCAGTAGTTCATTAATTTTTTTTTGACAAATAATATTATTAAAAGCCAAATTACACAAAATTAAATACACTTATATTTAGAATAATAAAACAAGCTTAAAGTACTTTTGATAATCATCTTACTTGCATTTGCAAAAAAATGTTTTTCTCTTGTACATAAAAGAAACTTATCCAAACAAAATGCAAACTTTCGCCATTTTGTTTTTGTTAACCACATTGACCTGAAAATGCACGATGTCAAAAATTCGATGTTTTCCGCAGTATTTCCATAAGATACTATTTGAATACTAACACCACAGCTGCTGACGTTTGGCCACTGATTTTACCAACCATTCTTTGTTTTTACTGAACTCTCAGGAACAGAATATCTTCAGTATAAAACAACGTTTTTTCTACATGTCGATAAAGGAAATACTAATGTTTACAAAATTTATTGTTTTCATGCGTTAAGTTTGAGTTGAATACCTCTTATGTTATTTCCAGGTATTTTTTTTATTTTCAGTTGAAAAGTTTTATATTTATCTAGTGACTGGGCATTGTTTGTCAACACTTTTTAAAAGTTTGTAGAATGTTTAATAGATTTGGGCTAAGCTTTATGAAAGTTAAAGTTGGGTAAGGTTAAAATATTTGCTATTTGCTCAGTTGCGTAACAAGTTTTAATGGATATCAGAAACAGAACAGTAACAGACGCTTTGCGATAATGTTTTATCCATCTTTGAAATAGAATATTACAGTAGCAAGATACGATCATTTTTAGCCGCGGCATAGCGGCTGACAGAATGGCTCTGAGTCTGAGTTTTCTTTTTCTTTCCAAGTACAAATGTTTAGCTCATAGCTCCGTCATCTCTTGGCCGATTTGAGATCTAATTACAGTTTTTGGCTCAGGAGGTCAAACCCTTTCGATTGATGTATTTGACCACGCCCAAGGTCTCATACATTAAAACATACTCTAATCCTAAAATCGAATCAGGTATACGCTCGCCCTATGCTTGGTATTGCTGGCGCACAAAGATATAGCTAATAAAAAGAAAAAAAAAAAGGTCTCATGGATTAATTTACTCTAGTCCTGCCTAATAGAATTTCAAGTGCCAGGCTACTGAAGATTCTCTCTTGTTTAGATAAATAGCATACGTCACAGGTTTCCGATTGGATATTCGAATTCAAATGTGAACGCAAACAGACTGCTGCGATATTTAAATAAATATAGCTCACTGTCTTTTTACTGGTTTAATTGCTCCCAGCCCCCAGTGGCACAGCGGTATGTCTACGGACTTATACCGCTAGAAACCAGGTTTCAATACCAATGGTGGGCAGAGCACAGATAGCCCATTGTGTAGCTTTGTGCTTAACTACAAACGAACAAACAAACTGTTCTAATCGAATATTTGATTTGGAAAGAATGATAAATTAATGCAAAGTGTATTTCTCATCAAATATGTATAGCCCCGTCCATGTAATTTTTTTGGCAGAACATTGTTAACTTTTGAACTGTCTTTTTTTTAATCTTCAGTTCTAACATAAAATATCTTCTTTGAAAACTTCAACAAATTTTCAAACAATTTTTGAAAAATTGGAAAATGCGCAGTAAAATTTTTAATGTTGATCAGTCTTACCTAAAGCTTGGTAGACAAACGTATATATATATTTAATAGACATAAATTTACATTATCCCCTCCCCTACAGACATGGATAGTCATTTCTAACACACGCAATATAGTCTGTCCATTCTAAAAATCAACGCTTTTGCTAGGTCCATTACACTATCGATTACTTATTTATTATTTATTTTATCATTTATATCTTTATAAAATTACTTGTTATTATCATGTTAGAACTCCCATGAAAACTATATACGGATCTGGATGTAATGTGCGTGCTTACTGAAGCTAATCATTCTATCATCGTGACAGATGCTATAATACTCAATCAATTCTGCTTCTTGAGTTAGATACATCAAATTACACGAGATTAACATTCACAGAGCAGCTAGTTAGTAAACCAACGACACGTAATGCAGAAGAAACGGCCCCGCTCTATCTGTCGCTTGATCAGTGAAATGTATAAATACAGATGGCACTATCAAGTACTGTAATAACATAAATCGTGAAAATACAACAAAAATAAAAAAATGAGAGAAAAGTACTGTGTAGATCAGTTAATTAAATGAGAAAGACAATCGAATCCGTTTTCACTGTTGATCCTGAAAAAACCTAACTCCTATTATGAAATATTTGATACTCCACAATGTAGTATATTCCAATATATATATTCCATACAGAGAAACAAATTAAAGGTTTATCTTATATAGTCATTCTATTTTTCTCTCTATAATTTTATTTATCTACTTATGTGAGCACTCACTATCCAGGCTATCAAAATGTATTCATTTCTCATTCTGTTACTTTTCATCTATGCCATGTTTTTTTGTCCGTCTTTGTGCCATCTTTACATCTTCATCTGCTTGTTCTTTCTATCTGTCATTTCATCAGATGGTCTAGTGTTCATACCTGTCTGCATTTCTTCCTATTTCTCACTCTGTCTATCAGTCTTCACCCATGTCTGACAAGTAACGTCAACCCTTTGTTTTCTCTTCTGTCCATCATACTAATCCATTTCACCTTCCGTTCGCGTTGTAATCACGTAAGCCGGAGCGAGACAGGCTTCTCCAGTAGGTGCTCATGGCCATTCATCGCTTCCACAAGACTAAGCTACAATGTATATACGGAAAGCTATCGATACACTAGCCCTTGTGGACGCTGCTTTTTAATACCCTCATCTATCATAATTGCTTCCTGGCAGCGTATGAAAGATCATTAAGGAGAAATCCCATTTCCCCAGCTTATCATCTGAAGTTTGTAGAAGGAAATGAACCTTGGTCACTACACGTCACTGACGTTTCACATACAGACGCACGTACATATATACATATATATATATACATCTATGTGTATATATTCATTACACAACCAACTGAAACAACGACCGTAGGCTGTTACCTATTACTTCATGTTTCACCTGCTCCTTATCTAGAATTAATAAGCTTGTCTTGTAATACTTAAAAGTAAGCTACATTCTCATTAACTTAAGCCACTGAGCATTATTATACGCAGCTTAGAACATGTGCTATTTAGGTCTACAGGATATCTTCAGTGCTCTAGGTTGTACGTAGTGGACAATGTTTGACATCGTTTTGTACTTCCGTAGACATCTTTTAGTTAGACACATAAACATGATATTACGTGGTTATATAAAAACAACATTTAATGTTAGTTAAGTAGGCCTACTGGCTAAATTTTACTGTGTGGCCACTAAGTTTGAAACTTTATAACGACTTTTCGAATCTGAGAAAAGTGTTTTAAAACTTTACGTGGAATCAAAGGACAAAATTCGAAATTAAACAAATACTGCTTTCTGTTTTCAGAAGCGATAATTGTGTTTTATTTTCTCTTCTTAAAATGTTCATAATTTCCTGTCTCACAACAAACACTGGTATCGTAATGTCTAAGAGAACTAGCTAAGCACCGGTGATGATTATTATATAAGACTAATAGGATTATATTGTCCGGGTATTAAGCCTAGCTAACGACTTTCACAAACCGATATAACAATGCTCGATTTAAAAGAAAAATCACGCTGCATGCCATAAAGACAAATGTAATCAATATTGGTACATCTAACAATAGAAAGTTAAATTCTTATTATTATACATTGCTTTCGAAAAAAAAGCAGATTCAGTGTTTACTCTTTTTTTTGTGTTACAGATTTTTATAGAGTGCTAAACTGTTTATATTAGTAAAATTTACAAATATAAAGCAGCTGTTCATAAGGGGAAAAGAAGGAAGACCAAGAGGAGCTGGAAAATCCAAACAACTAACAATACCAACGGGCAATGTAGGGCCCAGCTTTTTAAAATCCAACTCTAGCATTAAGTCCTTAAAGACGTTCTGTGATTGAAAACGAACGAAGTAAATTTTTAAATACTGTTCTCAGCAAATGGACCCCTGGCAACAGAGTGACGAAACGAGTAACAAAATAACCGGAAATTCCTTGAAGAGGATTTGCCTTATTGTATAGTTGTCATTTGGTGCAAGGAATTATATTTCTATGTAACGGAATATAAGTTGTAGCGTTGCTACGTCTTTTTAGAATGTAAAGAGAAATTAACAAACAGTAAAAAAAAAAAAAGCAGAAAATCTGTTTTATATTCTACCTCATTTTTCTGTAGAGAAAAAATATCCCCAAGACACGTACACCCGTGAGTATAAATATGAATTAGGTTTTGTTGCATATTTATTAAGTTTTTTTCTTTTGTGAGAGCGTGGACGGACGGTATTTTACGGGATTGAAAGAAAAGAATTAACGCTAATGGATTGTCAAACCCCAAGCTTTTCTTTCTTGAGCCATATCAATGCAAATTATTCAAGAAAGGCTGGAAAACAGCATTTCCTGCTCATTCTAGAGCCAAATATGGTCTCTCGAAAGATGGGTTAATGTCTCATTTCTGGTCTAACCACATTCATCATAGTTAATTTTGCCTGTCAAAGGGCTTTCCTCTTGATATCAAGATAAAAATCTCATTTATACAGGACTCTGGTGGATTTAACGCTACAGGCATCGCATGAGGTATTATTCTTTGTTTACAGTAGGTGTCTCTTCCCACATCAAAGGTTGTATGTATTGGAAAAACGAGAAAGAAACGTGTGCGCGATTAATCCTTTTAAACCAGTCTGTAATGCTCACTATTGTAGGGCTACCAGCAATATGAAAAAATCCTTGTTGAAGGTGATTTATCTAAATGCACGTTTTTGGAATAAAGTCGAGACAAAGCTGATATTTCAAAGCAATTCGAATTTAGAATATGTTGTGAGATATGCAGTTTTTACTTGAATTTCGTTTTGATAGTTTACATTTCTACAGTTTGTCCTTCTATAGCTATTTGGTAATAGTTTGGGCATAATATCCTTGTTCTTGAAAAAATACAAAGTGTTTGTATAATAATTTTTTATTATACTAATAACTGCTTTTGGAGGAAAATAATCTAAATGGTCCATAAATACATATTTATATATAATCATATATGTATATATATTATATCAAACATCATAATGAAAAAAGAACAACAACTTTAAAAATCATTTATTTTTCCAAAAAATATTTCATTTGGTGTATAAAAACAGAAAACATCTATAAGTATTGCAATGTATTAGACTATGCTTTGGCCTTCTACTTAAAGTTGACGTTGAAAATTTAAGCTTTCATATTTATCTTCTTTTGAATAATTTATCTTTACTCATGTGTAACGACAAAGGTAGAAATTCACACACATGTAGTACATTGTTGGAGTCTTACTTCGGTAGCGGCTGGTACCAGTGTAATTCTAGAACAATGTGGTTGCTGAAGTAAAGAAAGAACACGCTTTCACCAGTCAAGAGACAGCAGGATCGTGTCAATACCAAACTTTTCAACTCAGACCAAAGCATGATGCAGTATCCCACAATACTAGATTACTTACGTCAGTGGTCATTCTTATTACACATATTCAAGGAGAGATTGACACCAAGCTCATACTAACTTGTACAATTTTCAGTCCTATTCCTTCATTTGGATATGAACCACATCTCAAAGGAAAGACGACAAAGAAACTTGGTCTAGTGAGTATAAAATATATGAAATAATAACTGTGGTATGTTGTCTTAGCCTGAAGTGAGAACTATCACAAGTTTACGAATAATTTCGTCCTATTCACAAGGGCATTAAATAACCGTAAGGAAGTGAAAACAATAATGAATATACCAGAATGAAGATATAATCTGTTCTAATTGCAGAAGGGTAACTTCTGGTAGTTTTCAAATGCCATGCCTAGTATTTAGTGTGCTCGGACTGTAAATCGAGGGTTCAGTGCTCATTGTCACAATAATGTGCTCAGCACTTTGAAGCCACAGGCACACTATAAGAAAGATAGTCAAATTCCAGTATTCGATCAGACGAGAGTAGTTCAGGAATTGGTGATAGGCTCTGTTAACTATCTGCCTTCTTTGTAATTTATCAGTTTAAACCTAGGGACGATAGCTCTGTTGGCATCTTTTTAGCAAAAATCCTGAAACAAACAAAGCATTAAATGGCCACATACATTTGTATTATATTTGGTTCATTTGCAAATAAAGGTTTAGTTCCGAATCTAGGTTTGGCAAATAAAGATTACATGTAGCCCCCATTGCTTAATATATTTGCTTTCGTCTTTGTAAGGATCAATCGTGTGTGTAACGTTTCTTGGCGAGTGTTACTACTTAACAACAAGAAGTGCCTGTAGATAAGTTTGAAGGCCATTTTCATGTACAACGCTTGTTAAATTGTAGTTTCCTGGATAGCTCATGTTAGTTACGAATTTTACATGTAACTTATATTTCAAAATTTTACATTTATTATTTTGATTTGTACTGAAGGCTTAGGTAATAACTAATAACTCGTTGTGCGTTTTGATTGTTTGATCTTTTATAATACAATGTTTCAGTTAAACTTTCAAGCAGCTTTCTCCCTTTTTTTAACATAATCCCAAACTTACAAACTATTTATTTAAATAAATTTAACTTAAAGAAACCAAACTACCGACCTCCCATCTACACGGTAATAACACTATCTACACTGCTTTTAAGTCTATCAAGTTAAGGAAACTAATCTGTCTCGCCTGGTCAGTAAGTATGTTTTGACTACCCTGAAGTTCTACCAATATACTGACAAACGTGTTAAAAAAGAACTAGCTAAAACTCTTGTTAACAATCAAATTGAACAAGTTAGTGTTAACAGCCAAACTAGAATACGTTAGCTGATATATTAATGTAAATAGTATTTTGTAAGAATGTCTGATCAACATAGCCGTAATATACATGTAGAATATAACAACTTGTTTACTCTGTGCTAAGGAAAGCAGTCATTTTTTTTAAGTTTGACATTTTTAGACATACAATGTTTTGTACAGATTGATCAGTTATTTTGTTTCTTTAAATATTTAATGTTGCTTACATTAAAAATATCGCACGTCACAAAACAAATGCCAAACTTTAAAGGGAAAAGTCGAAGGTTTTTCACTGTGTAAATTAGTAGTTATTTTGCATAAATGGTTTGTTCATTATTGAGTTTGTACACGTAGTTGTACTGGTCTTTTGTTAAAGATTACAGTCCTGACATGGACTGGTAGTTAGGGTATTTGATTCGCAGTTTGCGGATTTCGGGATCGAAACCCGTCGTCAAACGTGTTAGCTCTTTCAATCATGGGGACTTTATAATGTAAAGGTTAGCCTAAGTGTATGCGGTGGGTGGTTTTGACCAGCTGTCTATGAATTCAATATTAGGGATGGATAGCGTAGATTAAAGATCACATTAGAAAAACATCTCTATAAAAATCTCTATCATACAACAAAACTGTCTGTTTGAAAATTTATATTGGAAAGAAAATACCTTTTTGATTTTATAATAAAATACATGATCTCACTAGTAATGACTATCTGTAAAAGATATGCCTAATACAAAGTAATCACTTCTAGGAAATTGTATGGAAGTCGATATATAAACAGGAGGCTCCACTCGTAGGAATCACCATCTGTAAGAAATGTTCTTCCACGGAGAATATATTATATTATAAAATATTTTATCTCAAGGATAGTCATTTATAGTAAAATCTCGACTACGAAACATTTGCATTTGTCAAAAGGTTCACTACAAATAGCAACCATTTCCAAAAAAACATATTTCAAGGGACTATCATTAAAGAAGGTAAATCACAAATGACGACTAATTATAGGAAAACATACCATAAGGAAAGCTCGTCTGTAAGAGGGTTTGACAGAGAGTACGTCCAACTATAAGAAAGTACCTCAAAGGACATGACGTCCATCTGTAGGTTATTATTAGAGATAGATATTTATAAGAAACCATGACAAACGGCATCCATCAACAAGAAACAATCATGATGGACATGACATCTATCTGCAGAATGTGTAGACATTTATAGGAAATTATGACAACGGGAGTCTATCTACAACAAAGTATCACAAAGGACGTGACATCCATCTATAGGAGAAGTTAACATAAGGGATGGACATTTGTAAGAAACTATGATAAAGAGCATTCTCCATCAGCAAGAATGTATCACAAAACTGATGATCTCCAATTGCAGAAAAGGTCTTATAAGGAATAGACATTTTAAATAACATGTGGCAAAGAGTGCCATCTGCAGGAAATTATCACAAAAGACATAACATCCATCTGTTGGAAAAGGTATCATAAGGGATATAATTTTATAAGAAATTATGATAAAGGACGTCCATGTGCAGGAAAATATGATAAAGTGCATGACATCGATCTCTAGGAAAGATTTTCATAAAGGATAGACAGTTATATGAAACTACTAGCTGAAATACCCGTCCCCTGGACGAAAGTTATGTAAATTCATGATTAATGAAAGGTTATCTTAGGACATAAAAAGTTGCTTCCCTTATATGTAATTGTAAAAAAAAGAAGCAAAAAACGGCCATAAAATACGCAAAACTGAAAATTTTTATGTATCCCCGCACGGACCTAATGAACCTCCATATCAATTTTGGTGAAGATCCATCCACACCCTGCGAAATAGTTACATGGACATACAACAGACAGTACTATTATATTTATATAGATTAGAAAGGGCGCCCATCACAAAGGACGTGACACCCATCTGCAGGAAAGGTTATAATAACGGGTAGATATTAATAAGAAGAATAATCGTAGTTAGTTTCTCTGAAACTTGCTGTAAGAGGGAGGCTATAATGCATCTTATGAGCATAACTGTTAAAGTATATTCTATAATAAGGAGATAGATATTTTCACATTGGTGTTTTAAATAAACCATCTTTATTACTTTTGTAATATTTGGTTTACTAAAATCAACTGATAGGCAAAATTTCATGTTATCTAGGACTCTCGAATAGTCAAATAGAAACAATAACAATGATTGTGTGCATCATGGACAAATAAAAGGTGCTGGCTCGCGACCTAAACCCTCTCAGCGCGTGTTACCTCAATATTGGAATTCTAAATTCCTACATATTTATTAATGTAGAACATTCGATAGAAAATTCACCCATAAGTATAGCGACAATATATCAAAGCGTTTTCGCTTTATACATTAGCATATCTGTGATTTTGATCTTTGATCTTAGGACATTAAAATCATTTCATTTCCAGGTAATGGGAAAAATAAATACTGTCAGTGCCAAGTTTGGTGACCCAACATTTCCAATTTTGTAGTTAATGTAAGAGGAGAATACAAAAAACCAGGACAAATTGAAGTCTTAGCCACTGAATAGGTCATTATTCATCAAGGATAAGTAGTTTGGATAGTGCAAGTGATTACGTGTATTACCTACCATACATGGAACGACTGACTACCTTGAGCTATCTATTGCAAACATAAATTAATTTAAGCAATTCCTTTGACAACCATTAAAAAAAGGAGGTGATGAACGTTTCTGAGCGCCCCCCCCCCCACACACACCGAAGAAGAAAGAAAAAATTAACACAGAATCACTGTACACTATATTTAAGTAAGTAAGTAAATAGAGAACAAGTTTGGAAAGTACAGGATACTTGAATACGTTTGTTAAGCTAAAGAGCTTTTCAAGCTAACGTACGAAAGTTTTCTCCGCAAATACTTTTAAGTAGACATTGTTATATATTAAAGTAAATACAATATGCTAAAGTACGGTCATGTAGTTGTTTAACAATATATGCACGAGACTTTACAAAGCCAGGCTTAATTTATAATCCAAAAATGTTGCAATGCTAGATTACAATGCTTGTAAAGCATGTTTGTATCCTATACTTTTTGGAGTGGTACTTGTACAAACTGGTGGGCAGACCTGATTTGTTACTTTTCCCATTCTTCTCTGTTTGAAGCGTGTTTTACTCAAGTACGAATTTGTTTAGTTAATTAGAAACGAAAACGATCACACAATCGTATTCCTGATAATGTACTGTTTTAAATGTACTGCTAGCTGTTTATCCCAAAATTTAAAAATACATATGTATTTAGGGCAAATCATACTTTGTAAGAGTGTTACTACAACTGTTTTGTTAACTTGACACCCATATAACAGATTTTCAGATTCTTAATTCCTCTCATAAAATCTGAAGTCTTTTGTATACTTGTTGTTTTTTTGTGCTACCTGTACAATGTTACGGTGTAACACAACAATATTTATGTTTCTGCAGAGAGACATAATATTTTTCTATTGTTTTTTGGTGTAACACAACAATATTTATGTTTCTGCAGAGAGACATAATATGTTTCTATTGTTTTTTGGTGTAACACAACAATATCTATGTTTCCGCAGAGAGACATAATGTTTTTCTATTGTTTTTTTGGTGTAACACAACAATATTTATGTTTCCGCAGAGAGACATAATGTTTTTCTAATGTTTCTTTGGTGTAACACAACAATATTTATGTTTCTGCAGAGATACAGAATGTTTTTCTATTGTTTCTTTGATGTAACACAACAATATTTATGTTTCCGAAGAGAGACAAAATGTTTTTCTATTGTTTCTTTGGTTTAACACAACAATAGTTATGTTTCCGCAGAGAGACATAATGTTTTTCTAATGTTTCTTCTTCTTCTTCCAAACACTTTTCAATCGATCGCCATTCCTTTATTTCTCTGCGGATTGATTTGAAACTTGTTAGAGATACGTCATCGTCCAATACGCCCATAAACCTTTTTATTTTTTTTTATTTAGGCTTTTTTAAGGATTTTATGGGGTGAAAAGTCAAACAACTCCAAAATATATATTTTGGGCTCCTGTGCAGTCATATTTACAGCAATCAAGATAAAAATTGTCACAAATATAAATTTCCATGCGCTCAACATATTGACAAAAAGTTTGATTTTCCCATTTTGAGTCTTTTTATGGGGGCCAGAGCTCACCAGCAATAGCATAATTTTGGGGTTTTGGGGCAATTACTCGGTAATATTTTGACAAATTTACATGGGATTTGATACAAAGATATTTTCCTTCAAGCTCCACACATTGACAAACAAGATTTGTAGACTTGCCCATTTTCAGTAATTATAGAGGGATCAAACCACAAAAAAAGCATAATTTTAAGGTTTTATGATAATCACTCTGCCGTATTTTGACCAATTTACATGGGATTTGATACAAAAGTGCTTTTTTTACAGTTCCCAACTATATACATACAAGAACGTAGGATATGCCTATTTTTGGTCATCTTAGGGGGGTCAAAAGGTTAAATGAACCCATAATTGTAGGGGTTTTGGTCAATTACTTAGCTTTTTTTCAACCATGGGATTTGGTACAAAGATATTATTTGCAGTCCCCTAAACAGAGATATAGACAATTTTGGAATTTTTGTCTTTTGCTCAATTTTTCAGCGAGGAAAGTACAATTTGAGATTTTTGTGAACCATTCATGTGTACAGCAACCAAATTACTTGGGATTTGGTACAAAGGTACCATCTTGAAGGTACCAATCTGTATTTCTCATGATTTTTGTGGTGTCAAAATTGGCCATGTTTGGATTGCATTCGCCCGCAAATATTGGCCTCTTTTAATGTTTTATTGTGTGGCTATGTTTTTATGTAGTAGGCAGGCGATGATATTTTAGTGTCATATTTTTATTGTTATCTTGATTACCTCTTAGATTGGTGGTTCAGGCCAGTAGTCTTTCTGTGTAATATCTAACTGACTTAACAGACCGTTTCGTAGAACAGATTTTTTCACATTTTATAATACTGTATTTTAACTAGTAAATCCCGTATCTTTTTAAATTGTTAACAGAAGATTTGTTTAAAGACCGAGCGTGGCCTAGTCAATAGAGTTACTGATTGTGGCTCTGCGAGTCCAACGTTCGTGTCTCATTATCACAAAAAAACAAAACAACAATAACAAAAAAACAAAAAAAAAACGCGATCCGTGTTTTCAGGCCATGGATGCGTTTTAAAGTGACGGTTAAATTTCACTATTCGTTCAAGAGTTGGCAGTGGTTGCTGTTGGCTAGCTGTTATCGCTATAGTCTATCAGTTCAAAAGCTACGAACTGCCAAGGCAGATATGTCTTGAGTAGTTTTGTATTCCAAACAAACACACAAGCTTTTTCTGAAGGATCAAATCCCCTGTTTGTCTCTCTCTGGTTAAGACTTTAAGCGTTTAGGAGAGCAATGATCTCTGAAACTACACTTCAAGCCAATCCAGCTCTTATTACGATAAAAAATAAAATAAAACATACCTTTGAATAAAACAATAGTATTATAAAACTGGACGTATTTCTTGTACCACTAACAAGATAATAAACACGAAAATGTCAGTTGATGCAAGTTCACAAACCGAAAGTTCACATGCTTTTAGAACCACATGTACGTTACTCTTGTTGAAATTGCAGGAGCTACAGTTAGCGAACATTATTATTTGTTATATATTTAAGTGTGAATAAACAATATGTTAATAAAAGATGACAAAACTAGAATTAACTCGGTTGTTTAAGTATTATTTAAACATTTGTGCAGAAAATAATATACATTACAGTTAGCATGCTGTGTTTGTATATAACTCCTTGATGACAGATTAAATGAAAATAACACGGTGGAAGATAAGAAACATAATAGCTAGCATACTCTGTTTTATGCACAACTTGTTTAAATATAAGATAAACATGTAGAGGTAACGGTCCCCGTTTTGTTATTATCATTATTATTTAGATACCAGTAAGAGCTGACATTCCAGAGGGAGACAACAGAACATTTTAATATTATTTAGATGAAATATAATAGAAGTCATTAAAGGCTCCTACTTTGATGTTATCTAGAGTCAAGTCAATAACAGTATTTTAGTCGGAAACAGTAGAGTTAACGTTTCATGTAATAACATTATCTGTATGATAGTAAGTGACGACAGACAATCTAGAGGAAGACAACAGAAATCAGTTGTATTAAACTTTCATGTTTTAACATTATTTAGATACCAGTAAACCACGACATTCTAGTGTAAGACAAAAGAAACCACTTGAGTAAACGTTCACTATATTATTATTATTTAGATACCAGTAAGTGACGTTAATCTAGAGGGAGACTATACAAGCCATTAGGGTTAACTTCCCTATTTTGTTATTATTTGATACCAGTACGTCACGACATTCTTGAGCATATCAACAACAAAATGAGTTACCGTTCCCTACTTTGATATATAATTCAGATATCAGTAAGTGACTTTAATCTAGAGGGAGACTATAGAAGCGATTAGGGTTAACTTCCCTATTTTGTTTTTATTTGATACCATTACGTCACGACATTCTTGAGCATATCAACAACAAAAAGAGTTAACGTTCCATAATTTAATATATAATTCAGAATTCAGTAAGTCGTGACGTTAGTGATAGCTCTTGTCTATCACTAGAGTATTAATTTTCAATACTTCAATGTTATTTAGATACCAGTAAGAGCTGACATACTAGAGAGGAGAAACTAGTAGCGTTAACTTTCTTTCTTTTACTATTACAAGCTGAGGGTAAAGCACAAATTGTATAAAGGCTAATGTTAGATAATGTTCTCCTTTTTTCATTTGTTATTATATCCTTAATGACCTCATTAGATTTAGATGATAATTGCATATTCTGCTTTATGGAGGGCAATAATTGACGCATTTAAGTGATTAAGTACTTGTGTATTTAAATTCAAAGTAAAAAATCTATATAAAGTGGAAATGTGTCCTATTTCAGGGTGATTTTATCCCCCTTCTCGGACAAAACTTCCAAAACAAAATAACTCACGTACACCATCGGACAGTTTGTAGTTACCGTACTAAATTATGGTAACAGAGCCAGCCAACTGTAGGTGATGGATGCTAGCACACATACACACATACACGCGGCGCGCATACGTAATTCATCATCTTTATAATAAAAGTCTCTGGCAAAAATTCTAAAACAACATAGCCCAAACACTCATGTACATCGTCAGACTATTTACATTTACCCATGCAAAAAATTACGTTAACCGAACCACCCAACTCCGGTTGATGCAAACCAAAAGTTTATAACAAAGTTGAATTGTTTCCTATTACCTTGTCTTTTTTTAAAACCATTCTCTGGCAAAATAGCCTATGTACACCGTCGGACAGTTTTCCATTACCATACAAAAAATTACGGTAATCGAGGTAGCCAACTGTGGGTGATGGATGCTAACACGCACACACACACACATAATGAATGGATCATTTATAGAGTAAGATGTAGATTGCAGTAAGTGATGGCATTTTAGTGTAATACAACAAGAAGTAAAGTAAATGTTTCCTACTCTAGTATCGCTTAGATACCAGGTGAATAGCGACAATCTAGAGGGAGACAACTGATATCAACAGAGTTTTCCTTTGATATTTTAGTATTATCTGGATACTAGGAAGTGGCGACTTTCTCGCAGAAATTATTAAAAACCAGTACAGTTAACATTACCTACTTTGATATTACTTAGATATCAGTAAATCACGATATTCTAGAGAAAGACAAAAAAAAATTCGGTGTTTTAATATTACTTAGATACTAGTAAGTAACATTTTATTTGAAGCCAAGAGAAACCAATAGAGTTAAAACTTATTATTTTATTATTATCTAGGTACAAGTAAGTGACAACATTCTAGTGTAAGACACTAGAGTTTTTGTATGAACTTATATTTTAATATCATTCATAAAGTAATCAGTAATGATTTTCCATGGGGAGACAAAGAAAACCAGTAGAGATAACGTTCCGTATTCTAATGTTATTCAGATACCAGTAAGTCATGGATGACATAAGCAACCAGAAGAGTTAACGTTCCGTATTCTAATGTTATTCAGATACCAGTAAGTCATGGATGACATAAGCAACCAGAAGAGTTAACGTTCCGTATTCTAATGTTATTCAGATACCAGTAAGTCATGGATGACATAAGCAACCAGAAGAGATAACGTTCCGTATTCTAATGTTATTCAGATACCAGTAAGTTATGGATGACATAAGCAACCAGAAGAGTTAACGTTCTGTATTTTAATAATACTTAAATTGGTTGGTTGTTTTTAGTTAAGCACAAAGCTACACAAAGGGCTATCTGTGCTCTGCCCATCGCGAGTATTGAAACCACGTTTCTAGCATTGTAAGTCCACAGACATACCGCTGTGCCATTAGGGGGAAGTACTTAAATACCAGTATATCACAACATTCTAGATGGAGACATTAGAAATCAGTATATTTAACGTTCTATATTTTTTTATCTACTTGATACCAATGGAAAACAATATACACATGTAAAGTTAACGTTTCCCGTTTTAATTCTATTTAGACACCATAGGTAAGGCCAGAAGCCAGTAGATTTAACATTTCTTATTTCAATATTATTTAAATACAAGTAAGTAAGGGTATTTTAGTGCGAGACAACATAAACCAATGGAGACAACGTTACTTATTTTAATACTGTTTTGATAATAGTAAGTGATGCCATGCTAGTGAAAGAAAAGGTAAGTTATTATAGCCCATATTCCCACATTAATTATTACCTAGCTGTCAGAATGTCATGCCACTAGGTAAGTTATTATAGCCCATATTCCCACATTTATTATTACCTAGCTGTCAGAATGTCATGCCACTAGGTAAGTTATTATAGCCCATATTCCCACATTAATCATTACCTAGCTGTCAGAATGTCATGCCACTAGGTAAGTTATTATAGCCCATATTCCCACATTTATTATTACCTAGCTGTCAGAATGTCATGCCACTAGGTAAGTTATTATAGCCCATATTCCCACATTAATTATTACCTAGCTGTCAGAATGTCATGCCACTAGGTAAGTTATTATAGCCCATATTCCCACATTTATTATTACCTAGCTGTCAGAATGTCATGCCACTTAAGGAGAGAATAGATATCGGTAGAAGTAACGTTCTCTATTATCATGTTATTTAGATACCAGCAAGTAATGCCTTTTTTTTATGGAAAGCTACAGAAACCAGTAGATGTAAACGTTCCTATGTCAGTAATATTTAGATACCATTAAGTAACGACATTATAGAGGGCGACAAGTAATCGAATAAAGCTAATATGCCCTATTTACATATTATTTGGAATTCGATAAGTAACCGCATTTTAGCAGAAAAAAATATAATTCAATACATTTATCGTAGCTTATTCAACAATCCTGGAACCAACCTAGAAGACATTGTTGTATGGTGCATTCAAAGTTTTATATATAAATATCTGTACTCAGGTTCTGCATCTTACATTTCCAGAAACGAATTGATGACAAGTTGTCACTTTTGAGGATGTCCAAATATAAACATAGCTCCTTGAAAACTGACGAAGTTTACCCTCTTGATAAATAAACAATAAAAACATTCAATGAAAAATCCATAGAGTTTCGTATACAACCTTCACATAAACTTTCGATATTCAGTACAATTTATTTGTATTTTGAGAAGGTGTTATTTGGCGAGCAATATTTTCAGCAAAACTTATTAGCCAACATACATCTTTATTAACCACAAAGGAAAAAAAAACTTTATATCACACGAGTCTTTTCCTAGAAATATAGCAAACTGAAAGTGGGAAGAAAATTAAGAGTGGAGAAATTCTGAGGTAGAAGAACATTGGCTTTTGGCTAAACGATTACTAAAGAACGTCTGACCACGGCTTGGCAGTAGTTGCCTCATATGGGTTTGAAATATACTTTCTATTATTTAAGGTCTTCTTTGACAAAAGTTATCTACATATACGCCTTATTCATGGAAATAAAGCCGTGTAAATCTCTTGTTTCATTGTTATCATCATCATTATCATCTTTATAGTACCCTTCCTCATTATCAAGTCATGTTGTTGATTTAGTTTGCTTGTTACAACAATTAGCACCTCTGTGACACTTGCAAACTACTGAACATAGCAAATTACCAGCTCTGCACCTTCACTGTCCAGAATAACAACGTTTGTCAGTGACACACGAACACCTTATCAGTTTGAAAATCACTTCTGGTGGTGGAACAATGAAATTCGGTAATGATGTCTTTCCAGAGCACATTTCCAGCAACGAACCAGTTTGAAATTCACTATGAGTGCATTATTTTTGTGTGAGTGTGTGTCAGAGACCTCACCTTTGGAATGGAGACAATATTTTTCCGATCTTAATGGTCCAAGCAGTATATACAGTTTCCGACACTGTATATTATGATTGTGTTATGTCATCATATTTTATGATATATCCCGAACAAAGAAAAAAGAAAGAAAATCAAGGAAAGAACAATGAACTATAGTATAGTAGTTCAAACTTTGGTCATACACCCCCCCTCTCATAAATATGTTTTCTTGCGCGCTGAAGAGTGAGTTAAGTGACTGGATATATTACACGGATACACATTAACATGCTATAGGTGTTGCATTATTTACTTATTATTTTCATTAAAAAAATTGTTAAAACGCTTAATTTTGCATTATTTCACTATTAACTTTACCCTAATCGCTTGCCTCCTACACTGTGGGAAACGCTGGCCTACAAGATTAAAAAAAGGACTTGATTACACAAGTTTTGGGAGAACTTACAATTTTACACTTTAAGTGATGACATTCTTGTAGATATCTACACAACCTGATAGAGTTAACGAGCTCTGTTTAAAGGTTATATGTAACGATATATTAGCAAGATGCAATGCTAATGCAACTTATTGTTTTTAAATCTTAAGGTAATCTGAATATACTAACTGTACAGAATCTTTTATTACTGGTTTGTTAAATATATTTGAGTGGGACAAATTACCTATTTTATATTCTATTAACTCCATTTAGAATATTATTACTATTCAGACTCCACATAATAATGGTAGTAGGGAAGCCAAGTCGAGATCTCTGACATTTTCAAATATTTGCACTTAAACTGCACCTCCCTCAAGTGTAAAATTGTAAGTTCTCCCAAAACTTGTGGAATCAAGTCCTGTTTTTAATCTTGTAGGCCAGCGTTTCCCACAGTGTAGGAGGCAAGCGATTAGGGTAAAATTAATAGTGAAATAATGCAAAATTAAGCGTTTTAACAAATATATTAGCGAGATGCAACGCAACGGAAAATGAAAGAACTATATTCAAACATTTACTACCAACACAGAATCACGAAAGATTAAAACCACTAGTAATTAAAGTTACGTGTTCTGTTTAAATCTTACTTACAAAGAATGAATATCGTTTCATGTTGCAGATACAAACTTCAAGTAATGTGTGTAAATGCTGCTATAATTATATTGTAAATCAAGACAACAAAATAAAACTTAATGTTCAATGCTTACCAATATATATATTGTAAGCAAAGATAGCATGACTAGACTAATTAATATACTGTATTTAAATGTTAATTAAAAACAAAAACTAATATTTAGTTGAAAACAACAGAAATGTGTAATATAACATCATTATGAAATACTCTTGTACAATAATGATGATATTTTCACTGGCTTGCGATGGTTTCATTGTCTTGAAATTTTTACATGTTCTATAGTAATTCCTGTACACTGAATCCTAAAATTATATCCATTTTTCTCCACCACGTAGGGATTTTTCACAAAACGTCATGTGTACTTTTACATAAGTGAATCATTTTCATTGAAATCGGATCACATTTTGTTATGCTAAAATGTTGATAACCACTGATGATAGATTTATCTAGAGGAATCGTGACGTAAGAGTCTTATCGATCGTTCTAGAACCCACGAGAAACACACCGCTAGTGTATAAACGGTAAACAGGCCGCATGACGTGTCATTTCTGGATAGTATTTGTTTCTGTGTGCCCTTTGACATTATTTTTTTCTTTTCAATATTATTTATTTGTTGCTATGGCAACAGGAGGTTCTGTAAATGACCCAAACATATTCTGTTATATTTGTGGTAAATTTGTTGTAAATAAACAAGGCAAACATTACAGAATTTGTGAAAAAACCGTATTACACGTATTTTGGAATAAAACTTTGGGACCAAGACAAATCATGAGCTGCACAAAAAGTTTGCACTGTTTGTGTCGAAGAGTTGAGACAATGGACTAAAGGTAAGAAAATGTCTTGCCTTTTGGAATTCCAATGATCTGGCGTGAGCCTATAAACCACGGAGATGACTACAAGGCTACAACACTCGAAATAAAAAGGGAATTTCTTTTCTGAACCTTCAGTCTGCTATAGGACTTGTTGCTCATGGATCTAATGTACCCATTCCACCGGAGACTGTTGATACAGTTTCATCTGATTCTGAATCTTATGTCAATATAAATGATGATAGGGATTGTTTTGAACATGAAACGTCTGGTGAACTACAACTTTTCACACAGGTGAACTTAATGATTTGGTGAGTCTTTGGGCTAAGAACTTACTTTCTCCAGGGACATCATTTTACTGGTGCAGAAATCGTGAGAAAGAGTTTATACCATGCTTTTCGCAAGAAGTTTTATTGGTTTATTGCAACAATATTGCTGAATTAATACCAATGCTAGGAGCTACAATCTATGACCAAGCGATTGGTGATTGTTTATTGATTTCTCCAAAAGAACTTTAAAAGGTGTTCTCCTTCACCATGGTAACATATATGCATATGTTCCTATCGCTCTTTCAGTTCACTTCAAGGAAACGTACAAAAATATCGAACTTCTTCTTAAGAAGGTCAAATACAAAGAACATGGTTGGCTACTTTGTGGAAACGTAAAAGTCCTTTGTGTGTTGTTGAGTCAATAATCCGTTTATACAAAATTTCCATTTTATTTTGTGTGAATGGGACAGCGGAGCACGAAATCAGCACTGGATAAAGAAGCAATGGCCGCGCAGAGTCAGCCTGATACCAGGATAGAAAAACATTGAACGTGAAAGTTTGGTTGAAACAAAGAAAGTCCTATTACCTCCACTTCACATAAAACTGGGCTTGATGAAACAGTTTGCAAAGGCCTTAGACAAAGATGTCGACTGTTTCAAGTATCTATGTGGGAAATTCCCAGCTCTTTCAGAAGTGAAAGTTAAAGAAAGGATTTTTGTTGGGCCTCAGATTAGGAAATTGGCTTCGGATGAACAGTTCGAAAAGACAATGAGGAAAGTTGAAAAAGAACCATAACATGCTCAATAAATTCAAATAGTTTGGTTGTAATATGAGCTTGAAAAATAATTTCTTACACTTACATATTGACTATTTCCCTGAAAATTTCGATGTCGTCAGCGAATAACAAGGGGAAACGTTACGTAAAAATATCAGGGAAATGGAGAAGAGGTATCAGGGAAGGTGGAACATCAGCATGATGGCTGGTTACTGCTAGTCATTGAAACGAGATGCTCCAGACGCAATAAATAAAAGAAAGACCAGAACACGTAGTCTTGAGACTAAAAGACGTAGATTTTACAAAAAAAAATCAGGATGAATATTCGTTTGACATCAGTGTTTTTCCATTTCCTTCAGTTTGTTTGTATTTTTATTAACAAACATAAT
>NW_013665811.1:104972-107406 GCF_000517525.1 Limulus polyphemus | reverse complement strand
TGATCTAAGTAAGAGTTTTTTTTTTATTCCCGATTTGTAAAAAATCCTTACGTAATAGAAAAAAAATATTATTTTCCAAATTTGCGTAGCTGAATTATGGAAAATTCGTTATTAAAACAATTTTTATGAAGTTTAAATTCGCAGGTCTGTGTTTAATTTACTGTAGTATCTACAATAGTAATAATCTATTGAATAATAACTTAAAGCAAAATGCCCTGTTCATTTATTGTTTGAAAACAAACTAACGATTGTCTAGTAGTCTAAATAACTCTAAGTGCCAGTGTTACTTAGAGGCCTTTGAGGATAAAGAAAGGAAATGTGTAACATATATAATCATTAAACAGTTGGTCCGCTGTATAATATCAAATAGTGAGTTAGGTGCAATGCCATTATATTATTCACACACCTAAATTAATTTAGGTTACTGTATAATGAATTGAAAAGGTTTCAAAATCTCATAAATATTATATACACATCACCATTTGAACCAACTCAGGAATGAAGGAAGCAATTTTGGATTGGTCAGGCAACTCAGAACTAGGGGGGCCTGGGGGCATGCTTCCTAGGAAAATTTTGAAAAATAGGTGCTCTGATATTAAACTTTACGTTAATCTTACTATCATTTATTGAAAGTATTAATCATTTGTAAGCACTTCTTTACGATTCAAAAATAGGTGCTCAGTGGCACTTACTCACCGTAGCTATAAGCAAGAACAAGCATATACACTTACAGATTACTCATGTAATCTATTATGCACTGTTATATTGATTCATACATACTACTATATTATGTATATTGCGAACTGTGCTGTCTGTCCGAGCGTTCGTCTGTTTCCTGTTTACGGCGGCCGCTACCCGCGCTACGTTTGAAAAGCTGTGTACACAGACACAGCTCAACATTCACTTTTGAAATGAAGGGAGGACAGGCATGAATAATGTTGATGTCAAATTTTATTTCACAACCAGGATATTCTACACAAAACGGTTAAGAATTAATCACACTATCATTCACATTTCAAGATTCGACGTAACTTATAGAATAAAAATATAGATTTACCGTATATTATTGTTGAGCGGCTCTTAGCATGACTCAAACGCTCCAAAATTACTTTTCGCGGTGGGCGGAATATGTAGCTCAGAGCTTTGGCTTTGAGTGAAATCAATAGTATAACACAACCTTTTTAAAGTCCATGAAATAATTTAAATTGATAAATTAACTCAAACTTTTCCTGTCACTGGGGACGGGTACTTTTACTTGTAGTACTATCAGTCTATATATGTTTACCTAGAAACAATTTTGAGGTGCAAGCTTAAATTAGAAAAAACCTACAGTTACTGTCACAAAATATTGGTCCGGCTGCTGTCTGGTCTGCCAGACCTGCTCCGGCGCACATACAACTGTATTTCTTTGATTTTTTGATCCAAGCTATGTTGATAATCCTTGAATAGGCGAAAATGCAGATCACAGCAGAGAGCAGGGACAATCATGGAATGCATTAGGCCTCTACGTCACAGATTCTTTTTTTCAATTTTACCTTCGGTGAAAAATAAAAGAAAGGTATAACATACTTGTATATATATATAATTGTAATATTACGTAGAAAATGAAAAAAAACCAACAGAAAATAAGGTGGGTAGTTATGCAATGTGCCCTGGTTTTTGAGGTACTGGCAGAATTAAGACCCAAATTGCGTTGGGGTTACACCATCTATTCAGTTTAACCTCAGTTTCACAGGTCTCACATTCTTAATAATAATAATAATAATAAAGAGCATATGTAGGTGTTCTAGCCCACAACGTCCCACATCTTTACCACCTTTCGCTTTCTGCAGCCAGATGTGGGAAGGTGGCTGCTCAAAAAAAGAAAAGAAAAAGAAGAAATAAATAATTGAAATACGTATATCAATGGAAGAGATAGTAAACTGTCTTTGAAGTTAGCATCCAGCTTCCATAATGATGTTTGGACATAAATACCACGATGTTAAGGTGTTATTATACAAGCCCAACCTAAATTGTTAGTATAACTCCCATCCTCCACCCTTCCATGTTACTGTCAAGATCTTCAAATATTCTATAAGAATTACATAGTAGCAGGTCTTATATAGAGAAAGTGATACATCTACATTAATACACCTATACAAGATACAGTCCAAATGAGTAATTCCAATAATTTCCCTACAGAAATTATAAATTATCATTTATTGTGTTTATTATGATTTTGTTTATACTACTATTTTAAAATTTACATACATATTTTGTATATTCATTACAGAATAATTTAAAATATTTAAATAGAAGTATCATATTAAATCCATTAAAAATCTATTTATTCACTAAAATATTAATGTTGTAAATTAAGAACTGTTCATTGTTACAAATTCTACAATACCCGAGTAACTGTGAATGTATGATGCTCTGTATAGCATTATTTGGT